>NC_090931.1:1190914280-1191083384 GCF_040938575.1 Ambystoma mexicanum | reverse complement strand
AGGGGCAGACTCCACCAGGCCCCCACTCATGTCTCCCACCACCCCCACCCCCCAGCAGTGCAGGGGCAGCCTCCACCAGGCCCCCACCCATGTCTCCCAACACCCCTACCCCCGAGCAGCCAGGGGCACCCTCCACCAGGCCCCCACTCATGTCTACCACAACCCCCACCCCCTAGCCACCAGGGGCAGATTCCACCAGGCCCCCACTCATGTCTCCCACCACCCCCACCCCCCAGCAGTGCAGGGGGCAGCCTCCACCAGGCACCCACTCATGTCCCCCCGCACGCCACTCCCCAGCAGTGCAGGGGCAGCCTCCACCAGGCCCCCACTCATGTCTCCCAGCACCCCCACACCCCAGCAGTGCAGGGGCAGCCTCCACCAGGCCCCCCACTCATGTCCCCCTGCACCACCACCCCCCAGCAGTGCAGGGCAGCCTCCACCAGGCCCCCACCCATGTCTACCACCACCCCCACCCCCCAGCCACCAGGGGCAGCCTCCACCAGGCCCCCACTCATGTCTCCCACCACCCCCACCCCCCAGCAGTGCAGGGGCAGCCTCCACCAGGCCCCCACCCACGTCTACCACCACCCCCACCCCCAGCCACCAAGGGCAGCCTCCACCAGGCCCCCACTCATGTCTCCCACCACCCCACCCCCCAGCAGTGCAGGGGCAGCCTCCACCAGGCCCCCACTCATGTCTCCCACCACCCCCATCCCCCAGCAGTGCAGGGGCAGCCTCCACCAGGCCCCCACTCATGTCCCCCTCCACCCCCACACCCCAGCAGTGCATGGCAGCCTCCACCAGGCCCCCACCCATGTCTCCCACCACCCCTATCCCCCAGCAGTCAGGGGCACCCTCCACCGGGCCCCCACTCATGTCTACCACCACCCCCACCCCCCAGCCACCAGGGGCAGATTCCACCAGGCCCCCACTCATGTCTCCCACCACCCCCACCCCCTAGCAGTGCAGGGGCAGCCTCCACCAGGCACCCACTCATGTCCCCCCGCACCCCACCCCCCAGCAGTGCAGGGGCAGCCTCCACCAGGCCCCCACTCATGTCTCCCAGCACCCCACACCCCAGCAGTGCAGGCGCAGCCTCCACCAGGCCCCTACTCATGTCCCCCTGCACCACCACCCCCCAGCAGTGCAGGGGCAGCCTCCACCAGGCCCCCACCCATGTCTACCACCACCCCCACCCCCAGCCACCAGGGGCAGCCTCCACCAGGCCCCCACTCATGTCTCCCACCACCCCCACCCCCCAGCAGTGCAGGGGCAGCCTCCACCAAGCCCCCACCCATGTCTACCACCACCCCCACCCCCCAGCCACCAAGGGCAGCCTCCACCAGGCCCCCACTCATGTCTCCCACCACCCCACCCCCCAGCAGTGCAGGGGCAGCCTCCACCAGGCCCCACTCATGTCTCCCCACCACCCCCATCCCCCAGCAGTGCAGGGGCAGCCTCCACCAGGCCCCCACTCATGTCCCCCTCCACCCCCACACCCCAGCAGTGCATTGCAGCCTCACCAGGCCCCCACCCATGTCTCCCACCACCCCTATCCCCCAGCAGTCAGGGGCAGCCTCCACCAGGCCCCCACTCATGTCCCCCTGCACCCCCACCCCCCAGCAGTGCAGTGGCAGCCTCACCAGGCCACCACCCATGTCTACCACCACCCCCACCCCCCAGAAGAAGTGCAGGGGCAGCCTCCACCAGGCCCCCACTCATGTCTCCCACCACCCCACCCCCCAACAGTCAGGGGCACCCTCCACCAGGCCCCCACTCATGTCTACCACCACCCCCACCCCCCTGCCACCAGGGGCAGATTCCACGAGGCCCCCACTCATGTCTCCCACCACCCCCACCCCCCAGCAGTGCAGGGGCAGCCTCCACCAGGCCCCCACTCATGTCCCCCTGCACCACCACCCCCAGCAGTGCAGTTGCAGCCTCCACCAGGCCACCACCCATGTCTACCACCACCCCCACCCCCCAGAAGTGCAGGGGCAGCCTCCACCAGGCCCCCACTCATGTCTCCACCACCCCCACCCCACAACAGTGCAGGGGCAGCCTCCACCAGGCCCCCACCCATGTCTACCACCACCCCCAGCCACCAGGGGCAGCCTCCACCAGGCCCCCACTCATGTCCCCCTGCACCCCCCACCCCCCAGCAGTGCAGGGCAGCCTCCACCAGGCCCCCACCCATGTCTCCCAACACCCCTACCCCCCAGCAGTCAGGGGCACCCTCCACCAGGCCCCCACTCATGTCTACCACCACCCCCACCCCCCAGCCACCAGGGGCAGATTCCACCAGGCCCCCACTCATGTCTCCCACCACCCCCACCCCCCAGCAGTGCAGGGGCAGCCTCCACCAGGCCCCCACTCATGTCCCCCTGCACCCCCACCCCCCAGCAGTGCAGTGGCAGCGTCCACCAGGCCACCACCCATGTCTACCACCACCCCCACCCCCAGAAGTGCAGGGACAGCCTCCACCAGGCCCCCACTCATGTCTCCCACCACCCCCACCCCCCAACAGTGCAGTGGCAGCCTCCACCAGGCCACCACCCATGTCTACCACCACCCCCACCCCCCAGAAGTGCAGGGGCAGCCTCCACCAGGCCCCCACCCATGTCTACCACCACCCCCAAGCCCCAGCCACCCGGGGGCAGCCTCCACCAGGCCCCCACTCATGTCCAACTCATGTCTACCACCACCCTCACCCCCCCAGCCACCAGGGGCAGCCTCCACCAGGCCCCCAACTCATGTCTCCCACCACCCCCACCCCCAGCAGTGCAGGGGCAGCCTCCACCAGGCCCCCACTCATGTCTCCCACCACCCCCACCCCCCAGCCACCAGGGGCAGCCTCCACCAGGCCCCCACTCATGTCTCCCACCACCCCCACCCCCCAGCAGTGCAGGGGCAGCCCCACCAGGCCCCACCCATGTCTCCCACCACCCCCACCCCCCAGAAGTGCAGGGGCAGCCTCCACCAGGCCCCCACCCATGTCTACCACCACCCCCAAGCCCCAGCCACCGGGGGGCAGCCTCCACCAGGCCCCCACTCATGTCCAACTCATGTCTACCACCACCCTCACCCCCCAGCCACCAGGGGCAGCCTCCACCAGGCCCCCCCCTCAAGTCTCCCACCACCCCCACCCCCCAGCAGTGCAGGGGCAGCCTCCACCAGGCCCCCACTCATGTCTCCCACCACCCCCACCCCCCAGCCACCAGGGGCAGCCTCCACCAGGCCCCCACTCATGTCTCCCACCACCCCCACCCCCAGCAGTGCAGGGGCAGCCTCCACCAGGCCCCACCCATGTCTCCCACCACCCCCTACCGCCCAGCAGTCAGGGGCACCCTCCACCAGGCCCCCACTCATGTCTACCACCACCCCCACCCCCCAGCCACCAGGGGCAGATTCCGCCAGGCCCCACTCATGTCCAACTCATGTCTCCCACCACCCTCACCCCCCCAGCAGTGCAGGGGCAGCATCCACCAGGCCCCCACTCATGTTCCCCTGCACCCCCACCCCCCAGCACTGTGGGGCACCGGCCAGCAGGCCCCCACTCATGTCCAACTCATGTTCATCTGCACCCCCACCCCCCAGCACCGTGGGGCACCTGCCAGCAGGCCCCCACTCATGTCCAACTCATGTTCCCCTGCACCCCCACCCCCCAGCACTGTGGGGCACCTGCCAGCAGGCCCCCACTCATGTCCAACTCATGTTCCCCTGCACCCCCACCCGCCAGCACTGTGGGGCACCTGCCAGCAGGCCCCCACTCATGTCCAACTCATGCTCCCCTGCACCCTCACCCCCCATCACTGTGGGGCACCTGCCAGCAGGGCCCCACTCGTGTCCAACTCATGTTCCCCTGCACCCTCACCCCCCATCGCTGTGGGGCACCTGCCAGCAGGCCCCCACTCATGTCCAACTCATGTTCTCCAGCCAACATTTCATCACAATGTAGATCCCCGGTCCCTATGGTCAGCCTCCAAATGCAAAACACCCACCCGAGTATTGCATCCACCCACTCAGAAATGGCAATAACATGATAGAACTGCATTGCAAGTTTGGAAACGAACACATGTCCCTCACATACACCCAATGGGTGTCAGTGAATCTCAAAACCCATATCATGATATGCATGAAACCAATGAGATGATACTACACATTGAAGTTTGATCAAAAATATGTATTAAAGAAAACATGAATTGAATCAAAAATAAACTAACAAATGGGAATGTAAAAATGTAAAAAGAAGCATGTCCATAAAATAATGCAAAACCAAAAATCAGAATCCAAAGGAATGGTGTCCAAAGTCACAGTCCAGAAAAGAAAATCCAATGGGAAATTATAATTGAAAGCCATTGCTCCATGGGTAAATAGTAAAAAGAAAAGAAAATCCAACAGTGAACTATGTACAGGTGAACAAGCCAGGGTCCATGATCCCAACAAAAGAAATGAAACCTATCTAACAACACTACCTAATAAAAAATAACTATATACAAAAATGTGGCCCATTGTCCAAAAGGTCCAAAGAAAATGCAAAAACAAAGGAAACCTAACACTAACTACATAACTATTTACATGGGCAGCGGGCTAGTCCAACGGCTCAGTGGATGTTGTCATGGGCCAGGGCATCATCGAACTCCTGTTCAATGGCTTGGAGACGGGCATGTTCCCTGGCCCCGAGGTCTCGCAGGGATAAAGCAGTGTCCAGCTCCAACTCCCTGCGAAGACCCTCGAGGCACTCAGCCCGCCTAAGCGGCCTCCGCATGGAGTTCTCCGCCCTGACCATTGTGAGCCGTTCCTCCTCTGCCAGCTGCCGCTGCGCACCTATCTGCTGGCCCAACCGCTCCCACACGGAAGCCACTCCCATTCCAGGGTTCTCCTGCCCTCCGGCCGATGCCTGCACCCCTGATGTTGCTGGCCCCGAGCCATGATGCCTCCCACGTCGAGCCTGCCGCTGCCTCCGACGCAACTGCCTGTGCCAGCACGATGGCATCCAGGCTGATGGTATCCACCGACGCCGTCGTGCACGTGCCCTGCCCGATGATGCCGTCACATCCTCCATCTGCTGGGGTCCAGTTGCTGGTGTGTCCCCCCCTGCTGGACCTCCGACTCCCGACTGTGGCAGGGATGGGATCCCCACCGAGCCGGCTGCATTGGTCGGGGTAGGTCCACAGGGGGCCCTGGTGGCATCTGGGCCGGAAGACGGCATGAAGAACGATTGGTGCATAGTCTCCACAGAGGAGGAGAGGGTCGCCAGATTGGCCGACACATGTAGGAAACCCCCGACCATGGCCGTTCCCAACTGGGCCATGTCGGCACGGTGCTCTCCGTGATGACGTGCATGCTCCTCCCGGGAAACACGCACCTCATCACGAATTGCACCTGTGCGCAACGCGACACCAATCAGGACCATACGGCCAGGGGTCCCCTCGTACGCAGGTGGAGGGGAGTCAGATGACATGGACATCCCTCCTACCTGCGGACGGGCCTGGGATGGGGCATCCCTGCTGGTGCATGGTGGTGCAGTCACAGTGTCAGGGCCAGTGACATGCACAGGCCCCTCCACGGCGACCTGTGCTGCCTCCTGCCCCTGGACTGCAACACTTGCACCAGCAGGGATGCCCCCACCAGGCCCCATGTGCGCCTCAGTAGCGGCCTCCTTCTCCTCTGTGGAAACCACCAACCTGGATGGCTCCACCCCATCTTCTGCCGTTGCAAGCCCGTGTGGGGGCTCACCCACCCCTTCTGCTGCAGCCGTGGGGGCATCCCCGCCGCTTTGCTCCACAGAGCCGTCTCCGCCCTCTTCTTCACGTGGCGCTGTGTAGAGGGAGACATAGAACACAAGCATCAGGGTACTGTACAATGGTCCCCTAGACAGGAAGCAATAGCAGATGAGTGGCACTGTCAAAGATCACTTCCATCATGTCCCTCCACAACACATGGCTCAGTGCAGGTAAAACACATGCGGTGACAGGCATGGCGCATGCTATGGACATTAGCATATATGTCCAAGTGATTCTTGAAACATACACTGTTGTTTTGGAACTCACATGCATCATGTGCCATGCCTATCACATGCACACACTTCACCCTAGTTTCATCCATCTGGCCTCGTACACCACAGACACAGTGGATACAAGGATGACTAGGCTGCATCAGTGAACCTGAACATTGCGACAGATATGTGTCATGCATCCCTGGCATTCACAAGTCACAGACACGCAGGTCAGACACACAGACATGGACAGCATACATGTACATGGCATCAACACCCATCCCTTACCCATGTCCAGGAACAGAGACTGGCATGCTTTCATGTGGCCATTCCGCATAGGGCAACCCATGTTGCATTTGAACACATGCACCAACCATGTGGTTCACACATTACTGGTCTCACATGCATGACGTCCCTGCACACACACATGCATACATGGCCTATGTCACACATACAGGCAAGTATCAGACAAACAGCACACTGCGACATGCCCTGTCTCACACAGCAATGCTTGGCACCGCTCAACTCCAGACGGGTCTGCCTCTCAAGGATCTGGGCGTGGAGCGCTCGGCCTACGCGTTCCAGGACTCTCATCTGGATGGTACTCATGCGGCCCCGGCCCCCCTCCACGAGGCGCTGGGCCTTCAAGAGGGTCCTGGACCTGCAGTCATCCCAGCACTTCTTGACATGTTGGTAGTCGCGGACTGCCACCCCCTCCGCGTTGATGGCAGTCACGATGTCCGTCCAGATCCGAGTCCGTCCTTACTTGTTGGCGCGCTTACTTCCGAAGAGGGCATCATACTGCCCCAGGACTTGCTCCACCAGGACACCAACTTCGGTGGCAGTGAAGCTGGTGCCCCTCTGCCTCTCTGGCCGGGGGTTGCCAGTGGTGCCAGATGTTGCAGTGCCCGACATGGCAACCCCAGAGGCAGGAGTGGGTGGGCAACTGGGTCCTGGGGCTGGGCTGTGGAGCGATGGTATCCCAGTCGGGAGTCTTCTGTTCCAGCAGGGGTGGACACAGCAAATGGACCCCTGCAGATGGCTGATGCGCAGGCACCAAATGGCAGGGCACGGTGGCAGCAGGCAGGCAGGCAGCAGCAGATGGCTCGTGGGAGGCAGCAGCAGATGGCTCTTGGGAGGCTGCTCGGGGCTCTGGGGGGCAGTAATTCAGCCTTTTGGGCAGGAGCGTGGTCTTCTATGTGCTTACGCGTGGCCAGCTTGATACGGAGTGATTTGGCACGTCAAAATCCTGCACGTCTGCGTGTAAATCGAGGAAAGGCCCTTAGCGCGTATGCACGTCAGCACGCATATGCGATTTCATTGGACCAAAGGCCCTTAGCGCGTGAGCGCGTCTGTGACGTGAGGCGCATGGGTGTTTCCCTCATTACACGTGATGACAGAGCACACGTGGATTTCCACCAATCGCGTGTGGAACTTCCTGCGCACCCCAGAAATACACGTACCCAGGCCAATCGCGTGTACGCTCACTTCCCTCCGATTACACACGATGACACTTGGACGTGCAGTTTTACCACGTGTGCTCGCATATGCGATTTCATAGGCCCAAAGGCCACCATGCGCAGCTGTGACGTCACGCGCATGGCCGTAGAGAATGGCGCGTGTAAAAATGAAGAGATACACGTCCGAGTGTCAAAGCGCGTAATTGGTGGAAATGGCCTCATTGCGTATGCGCGTCTGTGACGTGTGTATAAAAGGTACGTGTAGAACGCCATTTCCTTGTACATGCTTTTCGTGGAGAGCGAGTGGGTGATTTCTGTACTTCTTGTCGGTTCACACGCGATTTACTTCAGAGCGTTTCCAGTTCGTACTCCCTGTTACCTCTGACAGCTTTTTCTCTTTTCCTCTTTTTCCTGGGCCTGTTTCCTCAAACAGCGTTCCCTACTACTGTTGTCCTGTCTCCTCAGACAGCGTACAATTCTTCTTTTGGCGGGGGTGTTGCAAACGCACACACGTGCATATTTTTCACACTTTTGTTCCTGGCGGACGGTGAGTCGCGCACGTATTTAACATCTGTGCTTGCCCCGTGTGTCGCGTACCCCTTCAGAGGTCATTCTAGGCTGCGTGTGACACGCATACGTTCATTCTTGTGTTCCTGGGTGCCACAGCGTAGTGCAGGTTTATTTTTCCACGCACGTGGTCTAGGAGGGGTTGCGTGCACCTTACTTCGCTTTTTTGGGATGCCTGTGCGTTGCGTGACCCGTCATCTTTCCCCAGTGGTGACATACAGCCTTGCTAGAGCACTAGGGTACGATTACCATCTGGTACCCAACCCCTTTGACCCCCAATTGCCCAAGACAATAGTTCACATCGACTACCATACGCACAATAACATCAGTGCCATGGCTGGGAGGCGAACAAGCCGTAAGGGTGGCAAAGATGGCCGAGCCCCAAGTGGTGGCCGTGGTGGATCCGGTAGGGGACGTGGCCGTGACTTGCAGGGTGCCCCTAGCCCCCCATGTGTGGAGGAGCAGTCAGGGACACCCATGCCCCCCCCTGGTTGAGGTTACCGTGGCTGACACCATCCATGCTCAGCCCTTGTTGGACCAGCCCACTGTGGAACCAGACCTGGCACAGGGTGACTCCATGGCTGACTTCCAGGTCAGCAGGTCTAGGCCACGTGCTCCGGTGAACGTTGGTGTCATCAGGCCACGTGGATCAGGGGCAGCTAGGTCATCTGCTGCCCCGCGTAGGCAGGCTGGGGAGGCTGCAGGGGCAGCTGCGGCTCCATCCACCCCACCTCTCACACACCCATCCAGGACAGTGTCGGTCCAAGTCCATCATGCTGACATTCCCCCTGACACCATTACACTTGAGATAATGCCTGCACCAACTCCCATGCTGAGTGTGCAATCCCACACTCCTGCCCCTAGTGTCCAGAGCGGCGCAGGACACTCCGGATCCCCACCACCTTCCAAGCGGAAGAGGAAGAGTGCTCGTCCAGTAGAGGCTGATGCCCCAGACACGGCTACACAGTCCAGCCCGTCAAGGAAGCCAAGCTTCAATGAAGCCGAACTGAATGCACTTGTAGAGTATGTGTCCGCACATGACCGCAAAATGGTGATTGTTGCAAGATCCAAGACCACACCTGCACAACGTCAGGCACACTGGCAGACCATTGCGGACATCATAAGTGCCCTTGGAATCGTGAGGCGCACAGCTAATGAATGCTACAAGTGCTGGAATGACCTGAAGCACAGGGCAAATAATAAGCTGGCCTCAAGTCATGCCGCAACTCTCGTGACTGGAGGTGGGTCTCCAGCAGACGACATAGAACTCACTCCACATGAGCAGGTTGCTGGGACCTACGTCACGGAGGAACAGATCCAAGGCGTGGGAGAAGTGGCAGATTACAAGGCATTGTCCGGTGAGTGCACATGCATGTGTGTGTAATCCATGTGCATGGTGTGTGTGGGAGGGCTTCTGTTTGGGTGCCAGGGGAGGGTGTGTGTGCCTGAGTGGTTCGGCTCACCCATGTGCCTCTTCCTAAACATTCTTGGCAACAGCATTTGGGTATAGCGGCATCCCTTCGGCCAACATTAAACATCCAGCCCAACACCACGCCAGTTGCCCTTGAAGTGTCATCTTGCCACTACACTGTTGCTTATTTACCTCTGTTTATTCAGGCAGATTGTTTGCATACCACCACTTTTACTCGGGATTTCTCAGTCCTATTGTCACATGTCTGACATGGCTATGGTACAGTGGACTGGCTCAGTTTCGTGGACATGATTATTTTGGACATGTCCCTGTGCTATAGGACCATTTTTGACTGGCAGCTGCATGTTAAACATTTGAACCATTACAATGAAAATAATCAATCATATGAACAAACTGGACTGAATGAACAATTGGTGGCCTCCTCTCCCTCTTCACTTCATGGCTAGGGTACATGCCATCTGTGTGATGGCATGTGTATTTGACTTGCTAATCACTGGCCAATGTGTGATGCCACTGCTAGGCAGCATGCAGCAAATGTGTTCATTTTCCATCTTGGTGTCATCAATATGTGCCATCTACCTCCCCATCACACGCAGTGACGGTGCATGCATGGGAGTGTTTTAGTCATGTGGGACATGTGTCAATCAAGTACTGTTTCTGTAGCCTCTCAGCCCTCATTGTGTGCCATAGTGCTAATGCCTGTTTCCATTTGTTTTCTTTTATGTCTTTGCAGGGGAAGACGCACCTGATACTGCTGGGGTTGTGGAGATGGTGCAGACCCAGGAGGGGTCTGAGGGCCGACCGACCACCAGTGAGGGACGTGGTGTGGTGGTGGGTGAGAACCCACAACTGCTGCAGGTCGTGCTCTCAAGGGGTATCTCTGGCTGCACCTCCCCCGAGCTGTACTCAGGTGTTGATTCGGATGATGAGACCTACGTGCCGTCGCAGGTGAGTGTTCCTGGGAGGGATTCTGTTCTGTCCGACCCACCTGCACCAGGGTTAGAACCCTCAAAGGGGATGTCAGTGTTGGCAGGTACGCCTTTGGTGGTTACGGATGCATGGTCACACTCTGCGACATCTGATCCTGTTCCTGGGCCAGCAGATCAGAGGGGGAATGCAGTCCTGCAGCCTCAGGCAGTGCCGGCACAGCAAGGCGCAGTTCACCTTGCCCCAGACAGGTGTGGTGCCCGCCGACGTGGTGGCCGTATGCCACCAGGCAATACCGCATGGGAGCAATCCATTTACGGTATGGCAACCCAACAGGCAGCATCATCAGAGATGATGGCTCAGGCCATGGATAGGGTGGCCACTTCCATTGTCCCCCCCGAAAGGCTGATGGAGCGACTACAGCAGGCAACCGACTCCATCTGCCAGTCACACAGGGAGGACATGTTGGCGTCCGACAGGGACAGGCGGGCGGCACTGGTGACTCTGCAGGAAGCCATCTCCATAGAGTCCCAGGGCCACAGGGAAGCCCTGAGGCTGGAACTCCTTCACCTCAGGATGACTCTTGTTGAGCTTGAGGCATCAACAAACCGAAGGACAGAACAGCAGCTGGAGCGTCTCACCCGTACGCTCTCAGCTGAGATGCAGGCAAATAGGGTGGAGGTCCGGGCATCCCGTGAGTTGTTGCATGGGGACCTCCGCACACTTATCCTCCAGAACGAGACCTACCACACCCGCATGCTTGCAGCCATGGAGGAACAGACAAGGGCTTTGCGTGGGCTGCCTCCCATAGTGTCACCACCTCCGGATGCAGCTGCAGAGGGTGAGGATAGCGACAGCAGTGATACTCCCACAATAGGGTAGCCGTGTAGGCCATGAGCCCATGGAGGTGTTTTTTTCGCAAGATCCACACAGGTGGGTTTTGGTGTGCACCCTGTCCTCGGACCTCCTGGGTGGCCTCCCCAACCCTCCCGGGCCCATTAATGGCCATTTTTGTTTTTTTTATTTTGATTTATTTTATTTTTGATTTTTTTTGGGACAGTGTGTTGCCTTGTGTGGCTCCCATGGGCATACGCTGCATTGTGGCTGGGCACATGCAGGCGTGTCATGGATTTGGTTCAGATGCTTGGGTTTTTGTCACACACACCCCTCCTGCTTCCCGTTTCCATGGGCTTGCAAAGGGTGTGCCCAAGTGACATTGACGTACATGGTGACATTGGACTCCCATGAGCTGTGTGGGCAGTCTGTAGTCAATACTGTGTATACATTCATAGTGCATATTGTTGTTGTATTGTACACTGCGTGGTGTATTGATATGTGCCTCTGCATCCATCTCATCCTCCATATTTGCAGGTCCATTCCTCATGTCTTCACAATGCGGTACACCTTGGAACTGGAGTCCATGTTGTAAGCAGTGCACCTACACTCTTGCGTGGAGCTAACACTGTATACTTGGAAGTGTTCTGAGGGCTGTCATCATCAGGTGGTGAGGCTAGCTAATTTTTAAGTCTGTAATGTCATGTTTAAGGTAGGTTGGAGGTTGTGTAGGTGATTGGTATTCTTGGTAAGTATTTGTTAATGTGGGTTGTAGGTCCTGCATTACTGTGAGCATTTCATGTGTGGACATGTTTCCATTAGGGACACCGTAGCTGCTGACACTTGGGGCATGTTGTGGGGATACATTTCTTTCCTCTCACATTGCATGACATGCCATGATGTGTTGTGTGGCCGTGCCGGGGAGGGGGTGGGTGACATGGCACTGTTTTCATGTAGTATTTTGCAAGTGGGTATTCATTTCTGCAGCATGGAAGTGTCTTTTCATGACACTGCATTGGTGGTGTTTGTGTAGGTAGGGATGCACACATTGTGACACTTCCACATGAACAATCTCAGGCTGCTATGGTTCTGACAGTTGACAGTCCCTTTGTTCCTCTTAATTGTCAGGTCGAGTCATCATTGCTTATCAGATGGTATGTGCCAGGCCTGTGTGCACTCCGATGGGGTGTGATTTATATGTGAAGTAATTAGCCACCAGCTGCATACAGGCTGCCTCACCCCGTGCCCTCTCCCCTCCCATGCGCAGCGGGCGTGCATGTGGTTGGGGATGTGGGGGCACCACCATGTCCACGGCCAGGCCCCGGCGTGTTGCAACATTGTGCAGGACGCTTGCTGCCACTATGATCCTGCACACTACTGGGGGCGCATATAACAGCTGCCCGCCAGAAAGGTCAAGGGAGCGAAAGCGTGACTTGAGCACTCCAAATGTGCGCTCCACTATGCCCGGGGATGCAATGTGGGCTGTGTTGTATCTTACCTCTGGAGGCGTGATGGGGTTCCGAATTGGCGTCATCATGTGGGTGCTCAGAGGGTAGGCACTGTCCCCTGGTGAGGAGGTGATGGGTATCATTAGTGGGGTAGTGACATAACTCTGCATCTGACATGCATGCATGTGCAGTGGCATTCATACTCACCAAGCAGCCATGTATCGCCATGCCGCCCAGCTTCTAGGTCCCGGCTTAGGGTAGACATTCGGTAAATGAAGCTGTCGTGGGTGGACCCTGGATAGTTGGCATATACTGAGGTAATGATTCCCTTAACATTACATACTACCTGCACTTTGATGGAATGCCAGTGCTTGCGGTTCCTATAGATGTGCTCGGATGCCCTGGGGGGACGTAGTGCCACATGGGTGCAGTCAATGGCAACTAGCACTTTTGGGAATTGTGCCACACCGTAGAAATCGAGGGTGGCAGCCTGCCTTTCTGCAGGTGTCCTGGGCAGGTATATGTGCCTACGGACTGATGGGCGTGCAGTGATGATGTTCAAGACCTGGTGTAGGCAGCGTGACTGCGTGGCCTGTGACACCCCACCCACTATGGCACATGTCCGCTGAAATGATCCTGTGGCCAAGAAGTGCAGTACATTGAGCACCTTCACCAGGGGGCTGAGTGCTTGGGAGCACAGGGTGGGTGATGTGAGGTCATCCTCCCACTCACTGACCAGGTCCAGTATTATGTGTGTGGGAAACCTGTACCTCCCATACACCTGGTCATCAGGCATCCCAAAAAGGCTGGTTCTGGGAAGATAAAATTCGGGCCCTCACTATCCTCCTCCTCCTTTGGTAACCCACGGCCACTGCTGCTAGGAATGGTATATTCATCCTGGCGTATGAGCTTGTTTGTTGTTTGCGTGCACTTTTATGCTGCGCGGGTCGACGTACGCCTGCTTCATGCTGGCGTACGTGTCTCAGGATTGGACCATTTTTCGGCATGTCGTAGGCGAAAGTGTGAATCTTCCCGCCCACCCCAGGAATACACGTAGCACGCTCTCACAGGCACAGTCGTAGGTAAATATTCCCGCCCACCCCTGGAATACATGTAACCCACTCTCACAGGCCCAATCACGTGTGGAAGTTCACGCGCACCCCGAAGTACACATACCCAGGCCAATCGTGTGTGGTGCTTCCCGTGCATCTCAAAGTACACATATCCAGGCTAATCGCGTGTGGAACTTCCCGCGCACCCCGTAGTACACGTCCCCAGGCAAATCACGTGTGGAAGTTCACGTGCACCCCGAAGTACATGTACCCAGGCTAATCGCGTGTGGAACTTCCTGCACACCCCATAGTACACGTACCCAGGCAAATCGCGTGTGGAAGTTCACGCGCACCCCGAAGTACACGTACCCAGGCTAATCGCGTGTGGAACTTCCCGCGCACCCCGAGGTACACATACCCAGGCCAATCGGGTGTGGAACTTCCCGCGCACCCCGAAGTACACGTACCCAGGTAAATCGCACGGCTGGGGGGTGGGGGTGGTGGGAGACATGAGTTGGACATGAGGTGGGGGGCTGGTGGAGGCTGCCCCTGCACTGCTGGGGGTTGGGGGTGGTGGGAGACATGAGTGGGGGCCTGGTGGAGGCTGCCCCTGGTGGCTGTGGGATGGGGGTGGTGGGAGACATGAGTGGGGGCCTGGTGGAGGCTGCCCCTGGTGGCTGGGGGGTGGGGGTGGTGGTAGACATGGGTGGGGGCCTGGTGGAGGCTGCCCCTGCACTGCTGGGGGGTGGGGGCAATAGGGGACATGAGTGTGGGCCTGTTGGAGGCTGCCCCTGGTGGCAGGGGGGTGGGGGTGGTGGTAGACATGAGTGGGGGCCTGGTGGAGGCTGCCCCTGGTGGCTCGGGGGTGGGGGTGGTGGTAGACATGAGTGGGGGCCTGGTGGAGGCTGCCCCTGCACTGCTGGGGGGTGGAGGTAATAGGGGACATGAGTGGGGGCCTGGTGGAGGCTGCCCCTGCACTGCTGGGTGGTGGGGGTGGTGGGAGACATGAGTGGGGGCCTGGTGGAGGCTGCCCCTGGTGGCTGGGGGGTGGGGTGGTGGTAGACATGAGTGGGGGCCTGGTGGAGGCTGCCCCTGCACTGCTGGGGGGTGGGGGTGGTGGGAGACATGAGTGGGGGCCTGGTGGAGGCTGCCCCTGCACTGCTGGGGGGTGGGGGTGGTGGGAGACATGAGTGGGGGCCTGGTGGAGGCTGCCCCTCGTGGATGGGGGGTGTGGGTGGTGGGAGACATGAGTGGGGGCTGGTGGAGGCTGACCCTGCACTGCTGGAGGGTGGGGGTGGTGGGAGACATGAGTTGGGGCTTGGTGGAGGCTGCCCCTGGTGGCTGGGGGGTGAGGGAGGTGGGAGACATGAGTTGGACATGAGTGGGGGCCTGATGGAAGGTGCCCCTGGTGGCTGGGGGGTGGGGGTGGTGGTAGACATGAGTGGGGGCCTGGTGGAGGCTGCCCCTGCACTGCTGGGGGGTGGGGGTGGTGGGAGACATGTGTTGGTGATCAGTAGTGCAAGGTGACATGTGGGTTGGCAGGTGGGCATGGCCATGGTGGATGGGTTGCCTGTGGGACATGAGCAGGGGTGCAGGGTAGTACCCTGTGGTGTGGGCTGCCTGCAGGGGCCGTGGAGGGTGTAGAGGGAACACCTGGGGGGACCCACATGGCCAAATCACGTGTAGCATTCCCCGGCACCACCGAAATACAAGTACCCTGCAAAAATCGCGTGTGAATCACCCGCGCACATCGGAATACACTTACCCAGGCCAATCGCGTGTGGAACTTCCCGCGCACCCCCACCTAGCCAGGCCAATCGCTTGTGGAACATCCCGCGCACCTCATAGTACACGTACCTAGGCCAATCGCGTGTGGAACTTCCCGCGCACCCCCACCTAGCCAGGCCAATCGCGTGTGGAACTTCCCGCACACCCCAAAGTCCACGTACCCAGGCTAATCACGTGTGGAACTTCCCACGCACCCAGGAACACGCGCACACGCTATTTTTCACACAGCAGGTGTCCGTGTTTGTCGGTGCTCCTTTGCACCTCATTTGTCCTAGAGGGCCACTATATGGGCCATTCATCATGGCTGTATATGGGTGCTTTTTGTTAGCGCACATTTTGGCGCACATTTATTTCAGTCGCAGGGGCGCTACCGCCTGCTTTCTTGTGGCGTACTTGTTTGGCCCTGTGCGCGTCTTTGACCGTGCGCTGGTTTGCCCTATTTGATTCCATGAATACGGGTTGTAGGCGAGCGTGTGGGCGTTCCGCGCACTTGCCTCCTGTACTTCCCCCGTGACGCCCATATTTTCACGCGTTGTTCCCCATTGCGAGTGTTACGCCCCGTGTTCCGCCTACTTTTGTGATGTGCGCCACGCTATGTGCGATTTCGCAGTGGCCGTGGCGCACACTGTTGGATGACCTGTGCGCCGGCGTGCGCGGCGCACATTTTTAGCGCACATCCAATGTTTTTCTCGTGCACGGACTTCCATGAATCGCTGTGCGCTGGTTTTCCTGCGATTTTCGCACTTGCACTGCGATTTTCGCACTTTTCCTGCGATTCGCACGTTTTGGCACCTCTGCGCGGGAATTTTCGGCGCACATTAATTCCATGAATCGACCCCTTTGTCTTTTGGGGCAAATTCTGGATTTGGTGGTATTTTGTTATCACAGTATTTTGGTGGTATTTTGGCAGTAAACTGGTTTTACCATTAGAGGTAGTTCAGTATTACCCTATTTTGGTGATGATATAGTGTTAGCTTATGTTGGTGGATTTTTTTAGTTGTATCTTATTTTTGTGGTATAGTGATGAGCATGTCCTTTATACTACCGCCCCATAATCCTACAAACTTCCCTTGCCATGATTGGGATACCTTTTGGCTGACTATGAAGAACCCCCGGACCTAGCACAACTTCAGGGAAACCAGCGAGTTTATTCAGAATGCAACTTATTGCATGTAGCTCATGTTATTGACTTATTTACATCCATTAACCTCTGTGCCTTAGATGACACTACTTTCTCTTCAGCATTGAGAGAATGCCCATTCACACACACTCTATCTGTCTCATCTGTATGATTCCTAACATTGTCCCATATGATAAATGCGGTAGAAAATTTGACCACAGTGGTATGACACTAGGATCACCCACTGACTTTCCCACTAACACAGCCATCGTCAGAAGCAAAAATAAAACACAAAAACCAAACAACAGCCTTGTTCTGTTTTCTTTTTTATAATGCTATTATGGTTTCATTACCACTATTATGTTGCACTATTGTAAAGATAAAACAATACATCACATAATCTCAGAAATACATGTTGTTACCAACAGCGAGCCCTTTTTTTTTAGATAGAACAAAAAGAACACCCATGGCAACGTGGAAGAAATAAAAACAGTGTACGTAATTTTTCTGAAACAAATGCAGCAAGAAAGCGATCAAAATAAAACACATCACAAAATGAACTTAGTGTGCATCACGTTCTTAACCAGTGCAGAAATGCAGAGACAAACATGACACATTTCTTTTAAACCTAACTCACTACACTGTATGCCAATAACTACATCGTCTTTCATTCATTTGGTTTTACGCACACCTCAATTATGAACTAGCTCACCAAAGTATGCAAAGTCCGAATCTCTTGCTGCCTGAGTTTATCTATGCGAACCTCCCACGGTTCATGGACACAGCCTTTGGAATTCCTTCTACTCCGATGCCAGCAGCCCGACGCCCCTTCTACATGGCCTGCCAGCTGTCTTCCAAACTGCATTCCTGAAGCCCACGTCCAGAGAGGCACCGACAGCATTCAAATCTCTGGAAGCACTGCCTACACCCCCCAGTCCAGCTGATTAAATTATCTCTCTCTGTCTGTCAAACGTAGATCAGCCTCTTTTGACGTGTTTCTGCCACCCCTTGCTTTTTACCAATCACATTACAAGGGTTTTCATGTATCAAGTCATATCCTGCAAGGGCAATGGAAGTACTCAGCCTGCACAAAAAAAACCTTGCACAAAACAAACAGCCCTTCTACTTTTTTCCATTGTGCATCTCCCCATGGAAAAACACAAAATGAAATGACTTTCAAACTGTGCCTACCGAATTGCATCATAAAGTTAATTGGGACAGTTAATTGGTTAGTGGACTTTTTATTAGTTGTTAGGTTGTTAGTTGGTTACTTATTTCCAATGCAGTTCCACACAGATATAAAAGCAGTCAATTTGTAAATATGCACGTTTCCACATTGTGAAATGACTGCCCCCTTTACTGAATGCTTTTGAAACTAAACCTCATTTTACTGGCTTGCTGCTCAAAACTTTTTGCTAAATACTTTTAAAATAATACTAATTTTACTGGCTTGTTGCTGAGAAAAGCTGTCTCTTGCACCCATTTCGAAATAGCTGCTTTCACATACTGCCAATGAAACACCCACTTTTGCTTTCCTTGGGCTCTGTACACATCTGCTGTTGTTTACATGAATAGTTTATGCATGAATATATCCTTACACACTCCAGCTAGTGCTATCACTATGAAAGCTAATGCATTGTAGATACAGCTTCAATTTTCATTTGCTTGCTCCCCATGCTGGGTTAGTGACAAGATTGTGATCATTAGACTGTGATATTATGTTATTGTGATCCCTTCTGCACGAAAGAAGTCCCAGCTACACTTTGGTTCCAGACTACTTTATTAACCACTTGGTAGCAAGAGGGTTAAAAAATGTCTCAGGAATGTGCCTCGTCTGAAACCTTTCCAATCAAAATACCCCTCAGAAGAGATCCTAATTGGTTAATTGATTGATTTGATTGCTGCCCTATTTATACTTACACACGACTAAACCCTTTGCTTTCACTAGCTCCCACGTACAATCAGTGTCTCTGACAGCACTTTCCTTGGCTCCACACAGCCTTCTGAGCTTCCTTTGGCAGCAATCCCGGTCTTTGCTGCAGCCTTCAGAGACACAGCTCTTCAGTGGCCTCTTCCAATTTCCAAGCCCAGGGCACACACAGACTCAGCAGGCACAGCAAGCATCGGGTAGGTCTCCCTCTCTTTAGGAAAGCTCCCAAGTAGCCATACACAGCTTTTACCATTTTCCTTCACCATTATCCAGCTTCTGTCACCTTGGCTGTCACCTGTCACCACCCCTCATGAGTTCACTTCCATTCTTCCCATGTTCCAGAATCTTTGAGAATAATCAAGGACCTTCCTGAACCCATCTCGTTCAATTTATTAGCCCAGCCCTAAGCGACCTTTGTGCAGCATTAAACACATCTCCCGATAATATAACATATTCCTTTCTTCCTATTTTATGCTCAGAATAATGAGCATTTATCTTCAAGACCATTTAACACAGCCTCACAGCACTAGCTCTGAATCTCACCTGCAAATGCAGGTTTCACTCTAAGGATTATTCTCTAAAACTGGCAAACCGCAGCCAGTGTATTTGTTCATGCACCTGTCACAGTGTCAGCACTATCATAGTTTGTGGCCTACAAATCTAGCCCACACACAAACTACCCCTATATTAGCTGTTAGCACCCCAAAACACCCCATTTTCTGTTCCTAATGCTACATGTATTACACTACATAGCATGTGGCGCAATCTTAGCTTGCTAGAATTTCCGTATTGTTATTATGGCCTACAGCCTGTAACATAACCCCATAACACACA
Organism: Ambystoma mexicanum; assembly: GCF_040938575.1. Lineage (NCBI taxonomy): Eukaryota > Metazoa > Chordata > Amphibia > Caudata > Ambystomatidae > Ambystoma > Ambystoma mexicanum. The sequence continues at coordinate 1,191,063,994 of NC_090931.1, read as the reverse complement.
ACACATAGCATGTGCAATACATATTTATTCTTTAGCACATGGTATGGTCCAGTATATCCCAAACACACACCCCGTAACTGGCAATATCTGGTGAATTTGCTTTGTATATTTTTAGAATGTCTTCCTCTGGTTGTTAGTGGATGGCATTTGCAAGTCTTATGCCATTAAAATGCATTCCCCTGTATGTTTCCATCTACAAGGATATTGAGTGTCCACTAGATTGTTTGGCATTTACCTTCAGTCCTCAGTTTCACATACAGTAGACTGTATCTGCTTTGGCAAGTGTTTTAAGTGCTTTGCATGTTCTTGCAAATAGCATAGTGTCACCCACATATGTGAGTATAGGGGTTTGGACATCAGACATTACATGTACTATGGCCGTACTATAAGTGTCTGTATGAAGATAGAAAAGGAGTGGAGCAAGACCACACTCCTGACACGCTGCTTTATTTCCACTCAATGCTCCTGTTCTCCCTGCACCTGATATCTAATCATAACCTCATTATCCATATCATCAATGTGTGTCTGAATTAGAATGGATGTTTCTGGGATGCCCTCATCACAGAGAGTACGCCACTCTGTAGTTCTGGTCACCTGATCAAACATGCATGTGGGATCCATATTCTCTAAGTACATCCATGTGGCTTTTCCATGCATATATTTTTCAAGCTGACAATTTACACACTGGTATAACATACCTTATTCCTCAAGAAACCCATTTGTAGATCAGAAAGAACATTATTGTCTGTTCTGTAAGTCATTAGTCTCTGTGTATTTTTTCTGAACTATCTTTGCAATCCCTTCTAGTAGTATAATAGGGCAATATGATGAAAGGGGACACTCAATAACTGTCCTACACATAGATTTGATAGTCCTGACTTTCCAAATGTTCAGTGATCACCATGTTTAAAATTGCATTAAACACTAATGTTAGGAGCAGGGCAATCATCTCTAGCATATCTTTAAAGACTACTATTAGAAGAACACTGGGTCGGGGGATTTCATATATGCCTGTTTAAAAATAGCTCTCAACACTACCACCATGTTCACAGGTTGAGGTTTAAAATGATGCATGTTAATTTTATCAGAGGATTCAGAACCCCAGTTATTCTGCCCTTCTTTGATTAGGGTATATTCTTGAAGACCAAATTATCTGTGTACATATTCAATGTTATCTGTCCCTTTACATTTGGTCACTAATTGCCAAATTATCAAAGATTTTAAGATTTGGATGCCTTCATAGAATGTTTGCAGGCTTTCATCATTAAACTGGTTTACAGCCATGTGTCAGATAATTTTTTAATGCTGAACATATATCCTTGACTATCTCTGTAATAGCATTTTTAAACCAGCTAAAATTGGGAGCCTGAAAAGCTGAATGGTGGTATTTTAGTATACTATGGTAACTTAAATACTTCTGAATATGGTAATGTTTTACCTTAATTTTAGTTTCTATGAAGGATATTTTATGCTAAATTATCATTGTGATTTTATATTGTATTGTATTGCTGTTCTATTGATGTATTAATGAGTTTCTTTTCATTTATATTGAACAGGTTAAAATAATGTAACCACACCAAATAAAGTATTATTATTAATATTATTATTATTAATAATAATAATAATAATAATAATAATAATAATAATAATAATAATAATAATAATAATAATAAAATTCACTGGTTTACTCTCAGCTAAACCCTTTTGTAGTTAACAGCATCACATATCTTTCTTCTATTATGTCATCATTCTTTGAAGGCCTTTATCAATTCAGATTTCAAGCTCTTACATGTTTTATCAAACCATGAGGGTTTTACTTTATGTCAATCCTCTTTTACCTGTACCCTGAGTATGACAATTATTGCATTAAAATCCTCAAAATAAACATATAAACACAAAATAATACTGTATGCTCGTCCATATTAAAAATACATTTTCCTGATCCATCCCTAATCCTGCAACCATTCATTGAATAATTAAATGGATAAACAACTAGTTCAATTAAATAAGGCCACATGCCCATACACATTTTCTCATAATAGATTCTCTCAGCCAAGGTTACTGTATGCTATAGACGCTACCGTTGTTGTCATCATGCAGTAAATTGTTGTCATCTCCGGGATATACATTCAAATCTCCCATTGCTTCCAAAACGATCTTAGCATGGTGAAAATCCTAATTACTACTCCTATATTGAATCATTCTATCAAATAATTCACCTATATTTCAATATCCATTGTCCTATGTGGCAGCATTACAAAAAGTAAGTAGAATATACTTCTCCTTATTGTTACCTTTACATTTTAGTATGTGAATGGTATCCAATAATATATGATACTGAAATGTATGTAAGGATGTCCTTAATAAAATAATTGCAAAGAGAACAGCAAAAGATCTCCTAACATATTAATTTTGGCTGATATATAGATCAATGTATTTCCTTTTATATCTAATCCTGCAATTTATCATTTATGGTTGCAAGATAATGCCATTTCTATTGATTACATACACCCAGTCTCCTTTATCCAATTTCGAGGTTATATCTACAATGTTCCTACAATGGTTTAGGGTGATTTGATCAAATGGATTTGGTTGAAGGAGAATTAATCAAATGTCATTTTTTTGACAGGTTGACTTTGATGCATGTATATGTGGGGGGAGTCCTCCTGCAGCCCTCCTACAATAATTATTTCCCTAAACCCACCCCCACATATATATGTGGCAACATTCATCAAGAAAACAGTGACACATTTTCATTCGACCAAATATGCCATGCAGTAATCTGCCCATCATCCTAGAAGCCTAAGGGATGGCCTTTGGCAATTTACTCAGATTCATTGTACTATGAAGGATAATAAAAAGAGATTTTTTATCATATATCCATCCGATTTGGGGCTAATTAGATACCCACCCTTTGAGTTGAATTAAGCACTACTTCTTGATGATCAATGTATATAATAATAGTTAATTTGTCCCCTTTATTATTCAGACGTCATTTCATGTCCTCATATGTCTTAAGGGCACATCTCTGTTTGGGTGAGATAACAATCATAATTATTTTTATATACAGTTGAATTCAGTTCAATGCAGTTCTTAGGGCCAAGTTTCTTTCCCAACATTCAGATGAATATTCACTTTTGGCCTGCACGTTTGCTCCTGAATATTGGTGAAGCTCTTAACTGTTTGGGTGTTCTGGGGAAATGCCAGGATATAGGGTCTATAAGAAATCCAAAGGATACACTTCAAATTGGGTGTTCTTCTGGAAATTAACCTGCTGGGCTTTCAGTATGGCATAAACAATTCAAGATTGATTTAATGTGATAGTCACACAGTTCCCATGTAATCGTTTCTGTCCTAGATGCATCATTTCCTATCTATTTGCTTGACAATGTGTTCTTTCACTACAAACAGCATGTTATATTTTGTGTTAATAAAATGCATGACTTTTAACAGGAGGCATTTGGCTTGATTTACAGTGTGGCATGTGGTAAGACCTTCTGGTTTCCATTAGAGGAAATTATTTTATTTTAAGTTTGACTAGACTGGCGTAACACTGGGAATTTGCTATGGGAAAGTTGGCATAAAATGCACTGTACACCACTGCCATGCATGAGGTCCAGCAGACCTTATGGCACCTTTCTGCTTGTGGATTTCTAGTGGAAATCCAGCAAAGTGTAAACTTAAAATAAGATAATTTCCACAGGTTACTGGCCGATTTTACCAATGCCTAAAATATTATTGGCAGATAGATTGCATTTTAGTGGAGGACCTTTGTCAAGAATCATCGTAGGAGCTGTTTGGGGGGTAAATGCAAGGCTGTTATACACTCTCCCCACATGCCATTCTGAACACATCCTAAGGAATAGCATTACCCCATATCCTTTTTTGTTTACATTCTCAATATTTGAGTGTTTCTTATCAATTGCACACTTCTAATGTAATGGTTTTGGCTCTTGTTGATTTGGTTGAGTCAAGTGTCCCTCTAATAAAGATATTGTGTAGGGGTGTGGTAGTATAGGTATCTGTGCTTTGATTTGTTTGAACACATCTCAGAACTTAGTGTTTACTTTGCGCTGCTAAATTCGGTGTTTAGTGCAATTGCCATGTTGCGTGTCTTGTTCAAGTGAACATTATCTCTCTTGATTAGAGAGTACAATTTGATCTCCATCTGATGTACATTTTCATGAATATGTATTGTTAGCTTCTCTAATAAACTCATATTTTGGGTAATTCTCAATTCAATCTATTTTTCTGTTGATTGGTTACTGATTCTGAACTACTGATTTCCTATTTCCATTATTACCACTTTATCAGAGCCATTGGAATTTTCAGTTAAAACTATTGATTCTCCCTTCTTCTTAGTCACATTTTTGGAAATAATTCTGCCTTTCTTTTAATTCTGTCCATTTCATATGTACTTGCTGGGGTCTCTTTTAGTTCTGAATTGTCGAACATATTGTCATATTTTCTTTGGCCACCCCTTTGTGCTGTTACCGCAATTCCCTGTATTACCTTTAGTCTCTTTGCAAGGCATGAATCTGCTCACCAGTTTGGGGTGACCAAAATGAAGATAGTAACTCTCCATGATTTATATGGGGTTCATCTTTGTGTGGGTTGGGCAGTGTGACAAATTGGATTTTGCCTCGCAGGATTACAAGGATGAGTAGTGGTAAAATGTCCCTCTCTGCCCTCACAAGTCATGAAACCAAAACACAACGGAATCATAAAGGTAAAAAAGGGACAATCAAGAGATATACCTCCTTCACCTTTTATGGTAAAATGGGATGAGGGAAAGCGATACTCTTAAGCTGTGAAGGTGAACCAGCAGTGACCCAAACAACAAAGTATCACAGTCCAAAACACAAGGGCATGTCTAATCAAGGTTATTTAGAAGTATACACACTTTAATAAGACACATCATCTGCACAGAGAATGAAAGATAAAAACCCACCCTAAAGGAAATAACAGAGAAGATGCAACAGATAGCAATCTGAGTGTAGTTTCTGGGGTGATAGGTAAGATACTACCATAAAAAGTATATCTTGCAGAAAACAGGAGTGATTGTGGCCTAACCAGTCTCTAGGGTCCCAGTGGACTGTGGGGGCAGATCAGGGTTCCAGTACCTGGATTCAATTCATTGTGGGCTGAGGCTTCAGGCCCAGTGTCGAATGATGATGCTAGCTGATCGTGGAGGCTATGGCAGCAAGAGGGCGTTGAGTCGGATAGAATGTGGGTGCTTTGTGCGGTCGAGCAGCGGGGCAATTGATGCAGGTTGGGGCGGACCCAAGAATGCTTCACAGTTGCCCAGTCTGAGTTGGGCATTAGCCACTGGGAGAGGTCGGCAAGTGATGTTCCAGTAGACTAGACTAGTCCATATATAAAACAATGTACAGTAGTATTTTGGAACTGAGGGCTATTGGCACTCGTACCACGTTTTCACAATCCCTTCACAATGGCTTTTGGCATGGTTTTTGATGAAAGGGAGGTCTGATCAAACCACTTTTTCTGAGATAGAATTTCCCTCATCATTCTTTTATTAATCAAAATAAAAAAGTCAGGGTTACTACACCCATGACAGAAGTCATTTTCTAGCAGGAGCTTTAATTTGTTTAGTCTGCCTCTGCATCAGCGTAGGACGAATATGTTTTTGTCTTTCAATATGCTTCTAATTTTGTCTTGTATCTGTGTTTCCCCTCAGTTTAATAACGGGGTTCACAGATAATATAAAAGAAAATACTAACACGCTTTTCAATGTATTTTATTCGTGGGTTATCTGAGATTTAGCGTAATGGTGATATGCATTGTGCAAGTTCTAGTTCCAATAAAAGTATAACAATGCACGTGGGCTTTTCAATGTACTTCTCCTTCTTATGGTCGTTCATGTTTTTGAATGCCTTATATTCAGTACCAGAAATAAGCGAGCGCTTTCAAAGCAACACATGATGCTTCAAGGTCACAGAGGTACACGGATCAGTAGTCCCCTAAGGTTGTATTGCACTGCATAAAGATAGTGTTTGTATAATGCATTCTTTTTTAGAAACTGTTAATTAGTGGTATGATACTTTGAAAAAGGTATACATATTTATTTATGGAGTCTTTGAATTGTAGCAAATGCTAAGCATCATTATTCATTTTGCTTCAGTGACCAATACATGCCTTTATTTGCATCTCTAATGAGCATATTGAGCCTTTCTCCCCCAGAACTAAAGACGATTTGCAGCTTGCCACTGTCCACTCTGCAGGGATGCAGGCCAACATCAGGAATGCCAGATCATCTGTAAAGGAAGTTAGCAAAATGTAGATGCTGAATAGAGATGGAGAATTTTCTCCGGTGGTACATTATTCATGAAAGGCGTAAGAGAGCATGCACATGGAGAATGTTCAGAACTGTTGCACAATAGGAATAATTCATAACAGTCCCAATACTGAAGGGACATGGGGACTTAGCTACTCCATTAAATATGTGATGGCATTTAAGTTAGTCTATGGGAATACAGACTGAACTTCACAGAACATGCCTAGAAGGGATCTGTGAAGAGATGCCCAAGATTGAAGGAGCACAAAGGCAGAACTGCAGTGTAATCTACAAGTAAAAACACATGAATTGGATGAATGGGTGTACATTGATCTTCATTGCTGTCTACTTGTTATCAATCATGAAGGAAAACAGACTGAATGGGCATGGACACTTTCCAGCAATTCGTGAGTGCATTTTGGAGAAGCACCATATATTGAATGGTCATGGAGACTGAACTGCAATATATGCGACAAGTGATCATTCACTCAAGAGAATCATGCAGATTGATGAGCTTAGAGCTTGACAAACAATGCTACCTAGATGTGATCCTTCGTGAAAGCCCATCCATTTGCAATAGTGTCTGACTAACATTAAAATCTACTTGTGATCATTCATGAAAGACTACGTTTTGGACTAGCATGGATAATGATCAGCACTGTTACCAATTTATGATCATTAATGAAAGGCCAAGAACAGGAATGTCATGAAGAGTGACCAACCCAATTATTGCCGTGTGATAAATTAAGAGAGGATAAGGATCTCATGTGTATTGAGTTTGAACTTGGACAGTGAAGCTTAAGTTCGTAGGTTTACACTCTGAGGCAGGGGCACTGCATTTTACTTTTTCCCTGACAGGTATGTTTGACCTTTTACCATGATAATCTCAAATAACTAGAATGTTTAACGGTTTCCATCCCTGATTCATGATATGTGATCCTGGTTACCAGGGAAAGGGTTGCATGAGCAGACAATTTTGCCATAGGCAAGTTGGCTTACCTGACTAATTGCAGCTTTAAATATACTGGTAAGTGTCCAGTTTGGGGACTTACATGATTTAAGTGTGCTTGCACTAATTTTTGTAGCAATAAATGGTCCGCCTTTCAAGTTCGGAGTTTCCAGAGAGAGAACAGATATGTGCCATATCTTGCCACTATAAGAGTGCGATGTGGAGTCTTGAGGGCATCCGCATCAGAGGAGTTGGCCTGGGACAAAGCCATAATTGCTGGATGTGTGGCAATCTGAGGTTTGGCAATAATGCTGTCAGAGCATATGCCTGCAACTACAAAACTCCTATAAACCACCAATGTCCACAGTCACTTCCCTACAGTGCCAATAATGTTGTGACTACTTCCTTACATATTTCCAGTGCCATGGACTGCTTGTTCCTCCTCCAAAGTACCACCACCACTACATCTGGATGGTTTGCAAGGTGCTCCAGCTTACCTGGTACTACTCTGAGGCCCTTTTTATTTTCTGTCATTAAAAGACATTGGATTGTTAATGCCCCTGACCAGGTACACATTCACACTATATGACTGATATGTTGAGAAAAGTCGTTAATAAGTCCCACTGGAAACAGTGGAACACATTTGACTCCAAGGTACATATCCAGATGTGTGATCTCTGGATCCGAGGCGGTCCCACACATCCTGGCCATGAGAAAACATCCACATCGTTTTGTGTGCTTGGACCTAAATTGGGCTTGTTTCCCTCAGGACCTGATTGTGGGTAGAATATCTTCAAATTGGGACTGGAAAAAATTGGACTGCAAGGACTAGCATGGGTGCCTACATAAAATATAAGGTGACACAGCATTGAATTTGGGCTGAAAGTGGTACAACATTTCACAGGGGGACATCTTGGACAGGTCAGCAAGTACAGTGCAACCGCTGTACCTACACCAACGGTTAGTGAAAATTAATGTTTTCACACAGGCACTTCAATTGTACTATAAAGAACGCTGCCTGACCTTGTAAATGTAGAATCCAGACGCATTTGAGAACTACTAAATCTTCATATCATATCTCCATTTGGAACAGTGATTTTTGAAAATTAAAATGGTGTTACCTTGCATCTCAATTACCACATTGCAATCCTAAAAGAATAGTTTTGATTTCTTAAGTAGAGGTAGCAATACGCGAACCAAAGGAAACTATAAGGCCCTGCTGACCTTTATCCCTAGCCACTAATCTAGAGCCTAGAGAAATCTCATGACAGTTATTACATGTGATCATGCAAGAGTGACTAATGATTCAATGGGCATTGAGGCAGGCCTACACTGTTATCCACTTGTGCGTATTTAAAAGAGTTCATGAAATTACATCTGGTATACATTGCTAATTACATGTGATCATTTAAGAGAGAGACATTATGGAATGGGAACAGACAGGGAACTGTGGAAAAAAATATATGCGATCATTCTGTAGGGGGCAAGCAGTGGATGTATGCATTGTCTAATAATCATTCAAGACAGGCAAAAGATTGAAAGCCCACGGAAAATGTCCTGCATCATTCGATCCATGTTTTCCATTAAGGCATATGATGGATTTTAATGTTAAACTAAATTGACCTAAATTATAATATGAATTTGATTGTATGGGAGTTACCAAGGGCATAGGAAATGTGGTGTGGTGAACTATTACCTATATATGACATGACATTTCCAGAGGCCGCAAAGAGGAACCATTACTTAGAAACTTTACATTCAATATATGCTTCATGTACCATAATCTTTAAAACAATAATAATCCACACATCCCATTTATAAGTAACATGAAATATGAGAAACAGTGTAACACTTACTTCCGGCCTTAAATGTATTATTAGTATCATATCAAATAATCGGTTCACCAGCCTCAGAAAATATGTAAGGCTCACCTCTTAGTCTATCCAAATGATGTGTCAAATCAAATAAGAACACACATATAGAACACAACTATGTGACATTGCCAAAATCAAAATACACATTTAAATAAAGTTAATGTACAAGGATCACAATATTACTCCATAATGTATTTGAGAACTAACCTATTATAGAAACACTGATAATGCTATACTGTCACCCTTCATTCTTAGAATCAGACTATACTTAGCGTCTTGCTACAGAAACAGAGAGATGCCTCAATAAATGTACAGTTGTCTTCTGACACACCACAAACTATTATGGCAATAAAGTAATACCCAACCAACTAGATGAAGCGAGTTGTTTATTAAGCCCAAAAGAGGCCAGTGAGAAAAAAGCATACATCATAAGAATGTTTATTTTTTACCTCCTCTGGGATGTCAGAGTGCATGCATTCCTAGATAATCCATTGGGTGGCTAATCACTGTTTAGGACACATGTAATGCAATACTGTCTAGTTTCATTCATTTAGAAAGACTATGCTTGGTCTATTGACAGATAGTGGCTATACCTCACTAGATATATGGCCTCATTATGAGTCCGCCGACCTGGACTTAACAGCACCAGTAAAACCATACCGGCGTTGTTTCCGTGACCGTGCAATCACAACCCAAGGACCCAGAAAAACCACCACCACAAACCGCTGCCACGGAGTTAAGTGATCCGTAGAATGTGACGGCGGCAAAACCACCCGGTTACCGGCAACACGAAACACCATGGGCATCACGAGTACCACAGACATGGAAACACCGCCACAAAAATGGTGGAAAAACCGTGGGCACTGAGGCGGTATCAACGCCACCGCGAACATGACGTTAAACAGTACCAGGTGAGGTGAATTATGCCACAGGTGCCCCAAATGAGGCCACCCAGACCCAGCAGGTCACTGGGAGGCTACAAAAGGGCCACACCCACACCCAGGCCAACTCCAAACACAACAACGCAGGCAGCAGCAGCAGCATTGGGACTGGGACTATTGAACCTACAGGCAGCAGTGCACATGGTGGCAGCAATGTTGCAGAGGAGGATGAGGTGGAGGCGGAGGAGGCGCAGTCGTCAGTTAGCAAACCCTGCACCCATGCCAAAACCAAATGCGCAGCCAGCAGGACCCCGAAGGCAGCCTGCAATACCCTGCATCAGGACCTCACCGTGGAACCTGAACCCAGGACAGATCCACACATTATACCGGCTGGACCTTCCAACAATCATGTACATCAACGCCATGATTGAGGACGACATCAGCAGCCACATTGCCATCTCGACCGCAATCCCCCCCTTCTGAAGGTGGTGTCAGTACTGCATTTCCTAGGCACAGGAACTTATCAGCACACAGTTGGGGAGCTGCACGGGCTCTCACAACCCTGTTTTTCAAAAATATTGGGAAAGGTACTGGACGCTCTGCTGCGCCATGTGTCGGAACACATCGCCCTACCCCGTACACTTGCAGAGGTCATTGCAACCAAATTGGCATTCCATGCCATTGCAGCCATGCCAAATTGCATAGGTGCATTAGACTGCACCCACATAGAGCCGACAGTACCACATGCAATGGAGATGGTGTACCGCAATAGGAAACAGTACCACTCACTGAATGTACAGATGGTATGTGATGCCAGACTGCTGATTACACATTGCTGCGCATGTTTTCCAGGATCAACACATGACTCAATGGTCCTGCGGAATTCCACATTGCCACGCTACATGGAACGCTACGCTGGACAAAGCACATGGCTATTGGTTGAGTACAACTGCCAATGCATAGGCCCTTTGGAAGTGTGTTGAGTGCCCAGGCCAATGACCTGTGTAAGTGGGCTGCTACAACTGCACATGCATCACCCCCTGGCCCATGTAATGGACGGTCAGCATAACCCACACATCACATATCTACACATGACAGGTTGCCACAGTACACACCCTGCCTAAGGAGACATACGGCCAAAGCTACCAACAGGCCATACAAGTTGATCCACTCAATCCAGCCACCCACACTTAGGACCACTTCCCCCCCAAAGCACATGACGGCTGCACATGAGACATCCTGCAGCAGCCAAATCATCACAGGCCATGGAATGACTCCCCCATGTGTGCTTGTCATTGCACAGTGCCTTACTTACCAACCACTATCATGCATAAGGTCCACTTCATATGCACAGCAAGTAATAGTGCAATGCCCAAGTGCCACCATCTACAACAATTACCCATGGATGGCAATCACCCGCACTTCCGACCACGGCTAGGCCCATATGGATGAATGTATGATGACACAATATTGCATTGCTTCAGATCGTGAGATGAACCACAAACACTGACATGTCCCACACATTTACATCTCATGTAGGTGATGCTGGATATGCACTCACACCATGGCTGATGACACCTGTACGGAGGCCAATGAACAGGCATGAGGAGGCGTACAACAGGGCACACGTCCGCACACGTGGCATGATTGAGAGGACAGTTGGCTTACTGAAGGTCAGGTTCTGCTGCTTGAGCAGATCTGGAGGATCACTGCTCTGCAACCCAGTGAAGACGGGTAAAATTGTGCTTGTGTGTGCCATGCTGCACAATCTGTGCTTGCGCAGGCACATTCCACTGCCCCCAGATGCAGAAGATGAAGATGGGGATGGAGATGGGGATGGGGTGGCACCACAACCTCCCAGGGGTGCACAAGATGGCCAACAAGCATGGGATGCACTCATTCGCATTTACTTTTGAGAGACTGCACATTGACAGCAAAGCATGGATATGACGATGCCAGTGAATAAATGATTTTTGTCTGCTAATGAAATGACAGATGTCCACTCATTATGGTAGTTTTTCAAAGGTTTTGTTTTATCAATTAAACAGGGAAGAAAGTGCATTGGGTAGGGAAGCTGTACACCCATGCCCACCCACCAACCAAACCACCCAAACGTTCCCACCCCCAACCAGGCCCCTAACAACGAACCCCCTAATGGGCAACCCTCGCCACCCCCACCACCCAAACGTTCCCACCCCTCCAACACCCATGGTGTCCCCAAATGCCATGTTGACTGGCATCCCCACATGCCACTATTTGCGGGGGTGCTTGTGTGCAGGTGTGTCCTTGCTGGCGGATCCAGTCAACCGACTTGAACGCCTCCGTGGGCTGCCAGTGGCAGAGCTGGATGGGGTGGTGCTGGCTGAGGTGACTGTTGGTGTATGTTAGGCGGAAACCTGTGCAGTTCCCTCTGGGACCACTGCAAAAGATTTAGGACTACAGGCGTTTGGCGGTGAACCCACTTGGTAGCAGTCTGCACCACGCAGATTCACTCGGTAGCTGTGGCTGAGCAGTCGGACTTCTCTCAAGAAAAGTTGAGCAGTATGTGGAGTATACAAAATAGGGCAATCCTTAACAGCAAGACAAGCAAACACGCAACGAGGCTTAGTGTAAAGATATTAAGGTATTTATTTATAACAAAACATCTACGAAAAACACTATAGCAAATTCACGGCAAACAAATCAAACACAATTACTCTACGAAGCAGAAAACGATCAATCCCCCTAGCAATACTTCGACAACTCTAGGTTCTACTGGTACCACTTATTTTCAGACAGAGGTGCATACCTCAACCTAGATGGCACTCGAATATTAGTTAGGACGGGAGTGAAAAAGATAGGCAGGTTATGAAATCAACACAATTCAATCCTGAAATCAACACAATTCAATCCTACGCGGATAAAATGCAAGGCAAGAAGGCAAGAATCACAATAGGTCATAAAGTTCAGAGGCCAGGCCCACTCTGAGAAAGGCAAGGCGCGATGTCCCAAAAGTCTCTAGCGGAGATGCATTCAAGTCTTTGTAGCAAATTGTTATCGGCAGATTGAACCAGTTCAGAACAATGAATGAGAAAAGCTTGGAGGCGACCCAACGGAACGGAGAGGATTAAGACACCTCACTCGAACCGATGGAAAGGGAAGCCAGGCGGACACGGTACCTTGTTGTGGAGGGCAGCTCCGGCGGGGGCAGTAGTTCCTGGTGATGGATGCATGTCGGGTCTTTGCCAAGAGTAGAGATGATCTCGTCGTTGAAGAAAAGTGAAGTCCGGTGCACCACCAGGGAAGAGACCGGCTGCGGAGTGCTCCGTCACAAGGCACCACCTTTTGGTCGCGGTACAGGGGTAGTGGCTATCCGGTTGCCGAGGTGCTCTGCACGGGCAATTCGAGCACTGTGTCCTGAGGCGAATAAAAAGCAAAGGGGACTGGTTGTTCCCACCAGTCAGGGGAAGAGACTCTCTGGCAGGGAGATCTCCTCTGTCGTCGGGAAGTGGTGAGTCGGCTCAGCAGGGCTCCACCGGAGGTGTCGTCGTTGCAGGTCAGCTCAGCGTTACCCTCGTCAGATTCTTAGGTCCTGTGGCGACTTCTGAAGATCCAGTCCCAAAAGCCCTGCTTTTATGCAGAAAACCCCCATTCATTCAGCCTAGCTGTCAATCAACACATGCTAAGTGGTGAGCGGGAAGGCTCACCACTTGGGCCAATCACTCCAGAGTGCGACCGGAATTTGCAAGGCAACTCCGTCCAGGGTGCCTAAACCCCCTCCCACACCCCTGTGGTAACCCAGACAGAATGGCACCACTTTGGAGGTTCTCTGTCCATAGGCCCGCCAAAAATGGAACAAAGGGCTCAACCTTTGGTTTAGGAGTCACAGAGACGAACACAGACGCCATTTTACGAACCGAGTTCTGGCAGAAAATACCATCCGATAAACCTATTTAAGATAAGTAGATCGGTGGTACGTTAGAGATTAACGAGAAACAGTATCAATCTCCAACAATGGGACGAATCCCATAGGGTTATGTTCGGGGTCAAACATAAAAAGTAGTTTCCACTGCCACCAGCCAAAACTCGACGAGGGGGGACGGGACAGTGCCCCCTCGAGTAACAGATCTAGGAGTAATCGAATTACCCCTACTAGTACGTCCACAATAAGATGGTTTGTACTAGTTCTGTTAGTAAATTTAGGTCTAGTAAAGCCAATGGTGACTTTACATGCCCGGGGAGACAGTAGTCAGTCCCCGGGTATGGAGTCTATGGTGGGGGTCCGCTAGGATGCCCCAGTGTTACGGCACGTAGGGTGCGGTGTAACACACATAGAAAAACATATGAGACCCTATGGAGTAAAAGACCCCATAGCCCATCGAACACATTGACATTTCAAAGGAATTACACACATACATGTCCAAGAGTGGGAGAAAAGAGTCTCACTCTTGGCAGGATGGAAAAAAACAAACTCCAGAAATCCAGCAAAGCTGCTGGGGGACTCACTAGGTTAGGAAATTCAGCCTAAACAGAGAATTCTCCCTAACAGTGTAACTATGGGCAAGCGTCCTTGAAACGCCTGCTGGGCTACCAACATTGACTCGGCAATGCTGGACTGCACACTGTTCCCTTCCTTGACATGGCGTGCCAGGGTGAGAATTTCGGCCGCAAATCTTCCACTCGACCTGGTGAGCCGACTCACCAAATTGGCATTGCTCTCCCGCTGCAGCCCGGCCTCCTCCCGCTGCAGCCTGGCCTCCTCCTGCTGCAGCCTGGCCTCCTCCTGCTGCAGCATGGCCTCCTCCCACTGATGCATGACCTCCTCACGCTGCAGCCTGGCCTCCTCCAGCTGTCTTTCCACCAGCTGCGTCAGGGTGGCCTGTTGTTGCTCGATGTGCTGCAATCGTGTACCGAACTCGGCCATGGATGTAGTTGGGGAGCACATGGGGCTGTGCAGTTCTGGGGGGCTGAACTGTAGGCCATGGATGGGTGACATGCCATCCATGTTGTCCCCCTCACCCTGTAGTACTGCTTTGGCTTGCATGGCCGGGGCACTCCCATCACTTGATACAGCCTCCTCAGCTGTGCAGATGGGTTGTGAATCATCATCCGGGGCCAGGGTGGGTGGCTGCATGGGGATGGTGTCATCTGCTGGTGTGCCTGCTGCAGCCGGTGTGCCTGATGTTGCCGGTATGCCTGCTGCAGCTGGTGTGCCTGATGTTGCCGGTGTGCCTGGTTCTGCCGGTGCCTGTGTGCCAGAGCAGCTCGCATCATCCTCCTGGACATGAGTGCTGCATTGTGCGCCTGCAGGTGGCTGCTGTGTAGCCTCTTGTCCGTCGTCGCTGTCACGTGTCACGTCTGTGGGGATACAGAGGGCATGCGGTTAGTTGTGTGGTGTTACGTAATATGTCCATCACATGCATCAAACATCACAATCCATGTCCACTTGCAATTCAACACTTTTGACTCTTGATACACACAGGTGTATGTCTCTGCTTCCAGTCAGGCACGCACTGTGTGAATTTCGAGGGGTCGTGCTTTGGGGATGTCAGTGGGTCCATTGGGTCACTCCTGCCCTGTTTGGGGGGGGCATTGGGAGTGGGTCCATTGGGTCACTCCTGCCCTGTTTGCGGGGGCATTGGGAGTGGGCCCATTGGGTCACTCCTGGACTGCTTGGGTGGGCATTGGGAGTGGGTCCATTGGGTCACTCCTGCCCTGTTTGTGGGGGGCATTGGGAGTGGTTCCATTGGGTTACTCCCAATCACACGTATGGCGTTGTACTCTCTGCACTTACCAGCATCTTCAGGTGGGCTCACTCCTGCCTCTGCCTCTGCTATGCGTGGATGCCTTTGAGGTGCATGACACTGCTGCGGCGCTCCTCCCACGATTGCAGCTTCAGAGGGGATGCAGGGCCTCCACCAGTACCAGTGCTGTGTTGGCAGTGTGCTATGATGAGGTTGCGCACCCAGAGCCAGAGGTCATCCCACCTCTTGTGGCACCCCATCACGCCAACCGCTGTGCACTTGTGTGCTGCCTCTGCCCACACCTACTTGCGGCATTGCTGAGTAGCGCGCCGCTGATCTGCACTAAAGAGCATTTCAGCATGCTCAACAATGTGCTCCACCAGTACTGTGAGCTCAGCCTCACTGAAGCGCTGCTTTCTCTGTCTGCGTGCTGGTACCCTGGATGCCATGATGGTGTTGGATGGTTTGTCAGTCTCAGGGAGGTGATCTGACCTGTGGTGTCTGAGGATGGCAGTGGATTGCGCTTTATAAAATGGCCGCCTCTCTGTTTCCATTTTTTTCCCCGCGGTCATGGTATTTCCACTTCTGGTGTTTCCATGTCGGCGGGGGCGGACACGGTTCTAGCGCCGTTTTCTGTGGCGCTAAGTCCACACACGTAGGTGTTTACGTGACGGCGGTGACTCCGTTTCCGCCTCAGTGTGATGCGCGCGACCCATGTGTCGTAATCGGCCCTTCTTTCCGCAACCTTGCGGTCACGGAAGTGGAGTCACCGTCGACACGGAATCACTGCATTCCAGCAAAGCGGACTTGTAATGAGGCCCATACATTATTTTTCTTCTGGAATATCATGAAATGTTAGGCCCATAAATGGTCAAACAAGTAACTAAATAAATGAATGTATTAATTAAGTAGATAATGAGCCTGTGATGACAATGGGTCTCATTACGAGTCCGGCGGTAACCAAGGTGGTAAAACCGCTTGGTTACCACCGGACTCGTATTACCATTCCGCCTCTGTGACTCCTGGAAATACCAGGGCATTACGACCCTGGTGTCCTGGGAATTCCGGAGGCGGAATTCGGTAAATCCCCATTCCCATTGAGTCCGATAGGACTCAATGGTAATGGGGAAATGGAAACACTGGCACCATCTCGTGATGGTTCTGGTGTTTCCACGTCTGCCTGCAGGTGGGCGGTGTTAAACCCGCCAGGTCAGACCTGGCGGG
Source organism: Ambystoma mexicanum (assembly GCF_040938575.1). Lineage (NCBI taxonomy): Eukaryota > Metazoa > Chordata > Amphibia > Caudata > Ambystomatidae > Ambystoma > Ambystoma mexicanum. The sequence goes on along the minus strand of NC_090931.1, from coordinate 1,191,047,048 downwards.
AACATCACCTCCCGCCTGCAGGAGTCGGGATCGGGCGGTCCGGAATTAACAGTGGCGGCGGATTTACCGCCACTGTTAATTCCAGACCACCCGACCTGTAATGAGGCCCAATGTCTCAAACCGCCCCACACCCCCCGCTTTGAACACTCTCTGATAATTCCTCTGTATGCATATCAATTTGTATTGTAATATGTGCACTTTGGGTATTTAGTATCTAGCTTAATCTTTTATTTCCACCAGTAAACATTTTACATTAACATTTATTTTAGTTTTACCAATATAAGCCAGTCCACATGGATGATTTAATAAATACACTACCATAATGAACTTTTTTGTTCAGCATAATCCGTTAAGGTGTTGCACAGATTTCATATAAATAATGCATCATTATAACATACAAATATTGCACATGAAACAGTTTATATACCTAATTACAACATTGTTAAAACAATGTTGATATTCAGTCTCAGGTTCAAATCTATAAATAGTTCTATACAAAATAATTCATTAGCTGGTTAATTGGATCGCCCAAATCCGAAAGTGTGATATAAAAATGTCATCTGAATATGGCATGTCAAGATAATTCAATATTCCACTTAAATCTTGCAAGACATTGTTTTACACAACCATATTCCTTCATTGAAGATCCTAACATTGTATCTTTTTGAGCAATGGTCACAGACCCTGCTTTCTGGGATTGCTTTATAGGGGACACATAAACAAGAACTGTTGGATATTGTCTTCCCAGTAATCATAATAAATACAACAACCAGAACCATGCCACTCTCAATGTGCTTTTAAACAAAGGTAATATACCTAATGTAATTTTATCATTTGTTACATGGGATATCTAAATACTTTTTTTACGGCAAATGCTAAATTATGGTTCCAAATATTGAATTTTTAAGTTTTTATGTACACTACAGTCCCAAATATCTTTCAAGAACTATATTTTACATTTTCGTCTAGGTTCATTCTTGTAAGTGAGTTCAAGAATAGTTGGATTATCCCAACGATTGGCTCTTGTATACAGGAAGCACAATGACTTCATTGCTCCCTGATGTTTCAAGATGCCTCACAAACCCTCAAGATGCATATATAGTTTCAGGGTATTCCACAACCTGTGACAGCAGAGCAATTGTTATAGTGTCCTCAAATATTGTGTGCAATACATGCCCAGTTCTAATTTTGGTGGAACATTCAAGGCACTGATTCTCAGGCCCAACAGCCGTTGTGGTATCCTCTTCCCCTCCTTCCCTAAAACAGCAATATTAGCTTTTCTACACAATTCTGCCCCAAATTTTGCTCCAAAAGACCTGCATTTTATACTTTTAGAATGTGTGTGAAATGCCATAAACAGCATTATGTTTTGAGAAGTGTATGACTTCCATCCCCCTCAGAGCCAAAGTAGTCGCACACATCTCTATTTGGTTGTTCCATTTGATAGTCTATTGCAGTCGAACACTAAAGTAATCATAAGCAGGGACCTCATTTAGTGCAATCTCCCCTGTACAGAACCACAGGTTTTTTAATGCCTGGTATGATTTTTGGGAGAAAAGACAACAGTATTAGATTTAGAAACATTCATCTTCAGCTATTTTTCCTGACATTTGGAGGCAAATATATTTAGTTGAGCCCGAATTCCACTTTGTGTCTTAGATATAAGTAATTCATCTTTGAGAAAAAAGAGAAGCCTCTCTTTCTCTCCTCCAATGTGGATACATCTGCTTCCACGACAATTAGATGGACTGCAATATCATAAATATATAATGAAAATAGCAGAGGGGCTAACACACAACCTTGTGTGGCCCCTCTTATGATGTTAAACAGTCTAGCACAGGTTCCTGCCAGACTTTACTGCACCACAACAACATTGTCAGTGTATAGTAGATGTATTCCATCAACTAACCATGATTGGTTTGGGGACTCCAGACGTGGACCCCTTGCTCACTGCTCTTAGAGAGACACAGCTTCACCTCACTGATGATGCCCAACTAGGCTGAAACACGTGTATGGGGTTGCTGTGGTACTCTTGTTCAGAGGAGAATTGCCTAGCATTTCGGTGCTGGACTGCCCCTGGACAGGACAAAGACTGATATGTGGGGAAATGTCTTCTCTGTGAAAAGAACAGTGAGCTAAAGACTTGGTTGAGACTCTCCCAGGGGCCATCCACCCAAGAACAAGTCAATGGGCTGTGTTCGTGCTGGTAGAGAGTTTCCCAGACCTCCCCCCTGTTCTACAGTAACAAAATCACCCCTCCCATGTTTTTGCTCATTTGCTCTTCTCTCTACATCTTCCCAGGCAAGAATGACTTTTATGGGCATCCAGGCTCTACATACGCTTCTCAAGCTTTCTGTGCACTGTGCATACTGCTCGGGCGTTAAGGTCATGTATATGCATCCCCCATCCCCAGCTAAATCTACCCACACTTCCCTATAATTCTCTGGGTCTGACGGGGGTTCAATAGTCGTATGATTTAGGGTGTCTACCTCATCCCCATGACCATGATAAATTGCAACATACGGTATTTGGAGTCATCATTTTGTTCTGTCTGTATTTCAACTTCCTGTGTATCATGAGGTACCTTTTTATTATTACTATTCCCAATCATCACCATTATCATTGCACTATTAGGTACTGCTTTGGCACAACAACAGAGACCCAACTGGCACACGCAGAAAATCATCAAAATAAACACAATGATAGGGATCAGCATCTTTACAGTCGTTCCAAGCCATGATGGTACCCAGCCGAATGCCATGTTTACCTAGTCATCTTCTTGTATTCCTGCTTCCTTTTTCATTGTCATTCCAAGTTCATGCACTGCTGCTATTACGTGCAATAGTGTCCCATTTTCAGCATCTGTAGATGGTCCGAACATGCAACATGAACTCCCAATCTTTTTGCAGACCCCGCCCTCCATGGCAGTGAGGAGGTCAAGAATGTACCAGTTTTGCATTGTCATTTACCGGAGTGCTCTCATTTCCACCTTGGTGACGTTGAACCCTTCTTCATTGTCATTTTCCAACTGGATCAGCTCCCAGCAGATGATTTGCAGCCACTTGGTGTTGGCTCTGGCTTGGATGCTGGGCACAAGAGATGCAGAAAACGTCTCTGCTGAGCTAAAGAGCTTATATTTGCCGGGTTTTTCTGCAAGCAGATCTGCAGAACCTTCGGACAGGTAATTGGAGGATCGCCTCTATCTAATCAAACGGTCATAGCGTTCTTCTGGAAGAATACGAAATCCCGGGGGTGACACAGTCAGCATTATTTCTGTTGACTTGGGTGTTGCTTGTCCATCGCTGGGCAATGGTACCCCCTTCAGGTGATCCTCAGGCACTACCAAGAGGGCTGAATGCAGTGCTGCAAGCAAACAATAGCCCCTCCATGATGACGGGATTTGCAAGTTCACCTTTTTTCACAGACCCAGGAGTAGTGCATCAACAGTGCACTTCCTTTTCTAAGGTGTGGGATAAGCACTGTTATGTTGCATCTTTTGTTGGGCCCTACAGAAACAGTTCCTTCACTACAGAACCAATGTTCATAATCTTCTTCTTGCTGTATTTTCACTGGTTTGTCAATTGCAGTAATCCATGTCAGTTTCGTCAGTTTCGTAACTTGTTCTGTCCATGCCTGTGCACATGTTTTGATTGCAAAGGCTAGTGTTCCTTCAGAATAACACATGAAAGTTGCTTCTTGCCACTAGTTTTCTTCAAAACGTGTTCCTTGTATGGCCAGGAAACATACCTTGAAGCATTTGGGACTGCTCGGTCCCACCTTGCATTTGTGACTGTCTGGGACAAGATGTTTTAGCTGGACGCTGTGTGCCTGAAAGGTGCCCTCTATCCTACATAGTGCAAGGTGGATGAGACATTGTGTTTCTTCTTAAGGCACCTGTTGCAGCACTAAAACCTTGGGCACCCAGTTAAGTAACAAGCGTAGCAGCTTGTAGCATTAGTCGTTCGTCTTCCCATTCAACTCATGTCAGAGTACCAACAATTTGAGTGCCCAGGATGACAAAGGTCTTCCACCTTATCTAATCCTAGACCATGATATCCATCATATTTATTTTGGCGTGTTTGTCATTTTCTTCTGTCACTGTACAAGGGAAATGTTCTCCTTTCTAACATTGTTCTATATGATCTACTTCTGTTACATGGTGACCTTTGTACACATGGTGTTAATAGTTGAAACATTACACTATCATACAATGTGGACTGGGAGTTGCTGCAGGCAGTGTTTGGCATGGTGCAGTTTATCCCTAGTACATAATGCTCAGTGCCTGTTATTGAAACATCATTATATACATTCATGCTTTCATTCGGAGTTTGGAAATGGGAGGAACCTATAACCATGGAAGGGGCTGGAGTGCCCAAGATATTAAATACTGAGGTAGGTGGTTATACATTAATTACTACAGAGGGTCTAAAAGTGGCATTCAGGGCATCTAGTGACTCATCAGTTACATTTTCAATGGATACAAGAATATCCTGGACTCTTCTTGTTGTATTTCTGTGCAAGCTAGTGAGATTTAAGGATACATTACCATTCCAGGTCCATCTATGTCAGTCTGATTCCCAGGTGATAATGAACATTATAATTTAAGACTGAAAGTACCATCTAAAACAAGTCAAAGCATCATATTGTACATACCCATAAAGAACAAGAACAAGGCCCAATGGCCATCCCAATTCAAATGAATTCAACGTAAAGTCAGCATTAAGGCATAGTTGCTTAAATCATAAATTATATTAATACCCGGGTGGGGGGGTGCAAGCCAATCAGATGGCTGGAAACGCAGGCTTCAACCGCTGGTACAAGCCCACATTCTAAGCTGCCTGGTGGCCGGCTCCACCGCCGCCATCTTCACCCCCCCTCTCTGTTCCCTTTTCTTTTTTTAATCCTCCACACACACTTCTACTTACCTTTTTTCGGGCTGCTGTGAGTCTGGCTGCCGCTTCTCCTTGTGTCCTGCAGGCTGCCATGGAAAGGGAAAAGGGCTTTGTATGGAGCCCCGCCTTCCCTTTCCATGGCAACCATCTTTGTAAAGGACTTTCCCTCGTTCAACGGGATATACGCGGTGTCCCGTTGAATGAGGGATATCCTTTTCTTTTTTGCACAACGGGTTACTGCTTCGTAACCCGGGGTGCTAATGACCTCAACACCAGATCCTGCTTTCTGGATCGGGTGTTAATGCCACATAATTATAGCATTTAGCTGTTCAAAGGGAAAACATGCAACTGCTTCTCTCTACCCTGCTTCTAGAATCAGCCCAGATCTAGTGGAGGACATTTTTTATAAGGTTCTGAACTGCAGAAATTCCCTTCCTTACCAAATCCCCATTGCGTTTCTTTTACCTGACTCCTCACGCTATAGGCCCCATTCACTTGGGTCTCTGTGCCCCTCTTTAGGCTATATTCTCCAGACATGTGCATACATCGTATTCCCCAAGTGCATGTATCCACAAGATTCCTCAATTGTATGCATCAACAAACTTTGACAATATGGTGTCACTCTGACTATATTACTGTTCCCTTTCCAAGATCTTCACGGGACTGGCAAAATACTTCAGCAAGCTGCGTAATAGGGTATGATCATGATTCTGTATGCTTAGTATGAGGTCTTGAGGTCTACTCTGCTTGCATTCTGAAGAAAGCCTTTATCTATACTAATATAGTGTTATCTGAAAAACAGACCCTTTACACAATTGTAATGCATATATGTTGCAGGCTGAAACTGTTTAGCACCTCGCTACACTACATTCAATAAGCTACATGGTTAAATAAATGCTACCCTCAAAAACATATCACTCTGTTTGCGATATAACTTCTGAATACATAATTACTTTGCATAAATGCTGTTTCCCAGTAGAAGGCTAATTAATCCTATAGGAACCTTTTTTGTTCATCAAAGTGTTTTAAGTACTTATGGTACATTAATGCACTTCTAACCACTAAGGTCTAAACTGACATCAGACATATATCACAATGATACTTCTGTTACGTCCTCTAACAACAAAGTAGGATATACGTTGACAGGATATCTCTTTTAAAACACCAGCAATGACTTGCTTACCACATTCAGGGTGCACAATTCTGCCTAGGCCTATAGAGCCAAAACTATAATGGCCTACAATGGACAAACAGGATAAACGAGACAATGGGCCTCATTCCGAGAATGGAGGTAGCCATGGTGCTGTTTGCTCCATGGCTGCCTCCAATACCGGGTCCGGCACCGGTCTAGTTCAATGGGGATTTACCGGTGCATTCCGACCCCAGAGGAACCGGTAAATCCCCATTGAACCAACCATTCCCCATTCCCATTTGAGCCCCCATAAGGCTCAATGGAAATGGGGAGGGCGCTAATAATGGGCTCGCGAATAGCAGGCCCGTTATTACCGCCCTAGTCCCTTAGCGGGACCCGTAAAGGACGTGTGGTCAGACAACACGTCCTTTACGGGTCCCGCTAAGGGACCTCGGAATTGGGCAGTAAGGGATTACCGGCAACGGTCTCCTTACCGGTGCACGGTATCCCTTACCGCCCAACTTGTACTAACCCCCAATGGCTTTCCTACCCCTTTTTGCCCCCAAAGGGCAGAATGGGCAAAATACCATAACAGCATCTCTTCAGAAAGATGGGTATGAGTGACGAGTGGAGGGAATGATTTGTTTTAGGAAATTCCAACTGTATCCCCTTTTATCTAGAAAGTTGACACCTGTCTTCTATGCATCCCAATTCAAAATTAAACATTGTAAGGGTATGCATTGGCACTCTCAGTATTCAACAAATATCACTTCCTTTCTGCTTCTGTTCTCTTAAACAGTGTACTTCAATGTTGACAGACTTTTTTTCAGTTACCTTCTGGCATTTTTATTTGAGCTCTTCTTTTAAACACTAATGTATTTCATTCATCACTTACATACTACACAAATATCAAATGTGTCTGCTTGGCTTATGTGTCCATGATATCACGCAATATGGTACGCATTTCCTATTGTAGGATGTAAAGACATGCATTTGTATGAATGATATAACACATAATGGTGTGCATTTGTCTTCTTTTGCATACACGTTGCATTTTGCTAGGAATATACTTCACTTTTCATCATTATTGATATCAACATCGTTCATGTTTTTCTAAATGTCTTACCAGAAATCTGTCACATCCCACTGGATATCATTACTACTGTTGTTGGCCCCTTTGTCTGCTTGGGCTTCACTTACATTTCCCCTTGACTCTGAGGAGTCTAACACACCAACGATATTTCAAGAAATGGTATCACACATGATAACATTTACAGAAACACATTCTACATTATTACCGTTGTATGTAGGTGTGTCACAGGTTTTGGTAGATGCACTTGTATGTACATCACTGGTATTACAGATAACATAAGTATGACCACTGTCATTATGTGCAGGTGACTTACCACAACTTCCCACTTGTGAATGTCAATGTGAACCCCCTGGTTTAATACACCTTGTAAACTTTTTTGCTTAATCTAAGTCCAGGTGCACGTCCACTAATACTTGTGTTGCTCCAACCAGATATTGGAGAAGATGCAGAAGGAGGTGTTACCTTCTGCCAAGATTGCTGTATGTTCACATTGATGACAGCTGTGTTTTGCTTTCCAGCTGTTGACGACACAATGTCACGCCTGATCAGACGAGAAAATATCGAAATTCCATGTTCAGATGTCAAATGTTTCCCCATATACAGTCAACCTTGTGCTTAATTGAAACTAGAGGGCTGCCTTCAAGGTAATTCCCTGGGCATTACATAGGTTGCAGATTGCACAGAAGGGGGCCCAAAGGAAATTGTGCCAGATAATGGGCCTCAGTTCACTTCCCTGGAATTCCAACAATTTCTCAAGGAAAGAGTGATCAACCACATAAAAACAGCATTGTGCCATCCTATTGTGAATGGACTTGTTGAGAGGATGAACAAGTTTGTGAAAGGGGTGATCCAATTAGCTGTTTCAAACTTGCTTCCATGGAAGGAAGCCCTCAAAGAAGCCCTTTGCACGTATAGGTCCACTCCACATACAGCCACGGGAATTGAACCCTTTACTATGATGAGGGGTAGGCAAGCGTTCAATCGTTTGAGACCTACTTGGATGTTTTCTAAAGCTGGAGTTGTACATTTGGATATAGAACAGATCATAAAGAGAGTTGGAGAGAAACAAGTAAAGTATAAAGAATACTATGATCGCAAGAAAGGAGTCATTGTGAAGCCATTCAAGAAGGGTGATCTGGTCTGTGTCAAGGAACCTAAAAAGACAATGAAGGGTGAATCCAGATTCAGACCACCACAGAGGGTGCAGAACTGTTCGGGAAAATCAGTTGTGTTGGAGGATGGCAAGTCATGTTCTATTGATGACATTGTTTGGGTGCAGAATGATGCTGAATGTCCCAGCACCAGTAACTGTACTAAGTATGTTGTAAGGGATGCCATGTACCATGGAGTGCAGGACAAAAATCATAGGATGCACGTTGAATAGGCAGGAGGTAGCCGTGTACCCACCTGCAGTGGATTCTGTAAAAGAAACCGCAGAATTATCCAAAAATGTAAAGATGACTACATATATTATAAGTTATATACTATGTTCCTGAATTTGCATATCATTTATTATAGTTCCAGAACTTTTTGGCCATTGTACGGTTATGTGTAATGCATCTCACTATTATTTGAACACTAAAAATATAAGGGAGGGGGATGTTATGTATGGGTTCCACACGTTAGGTAGTGCCACTACATAGCGTGTGGAGTCCAAGGTGTAATGGTTCTGGAATTTAGCCATTCCAGAACCATTGTGTTTGATTGTTTTACCTCGGAGGCTTCTCTCCGGGGGCTTTACTAATAAACTCATTACTTACACACTCATAAGGGTCTCAGTGTCTATCTATCACAACACATGGTTTCTCCGTTCTCATTCTAGTTGATAAGTAAAGTAGGGTCCAATCCTGTGTAGGATGTCCCAGCCAATGGCGTCCAGAGAATGTTTACAGGATTTTGCATCAATCTTCATCTGTTTTCTAATCAGCATTGTTCACCTTTTTAGTACACTGGTAACTTCTTAGAGCATTCACCAGGCTTGTTGCTTGTTTTACAGTGTTCTCTGTGCTTTTCTGCTTCCCAGGCAGGTAGAAATAGGTTGTTGTTAAATGTGTTCTGTAGTTGTCAGTATACAAGCCCCTAACAGATGCTTGGCACACAGCCAAGTGCAGTTCAGCTCTCCCAGCTGTGGAACGAGGCTGAAGGTTGACTTCTGTGTCTGGAATGATGTTTTCTTTCTTGCAGTGGCTTGGATCAGAAAGGTGCCACTGTACATGAAGCAAAGATGCGGGGGCTCACTGTAGCGTTCATTGGCAGCAGTGATGTCTCTTTACGGGCAGTAGTAGACTGTGGACTATGGCAATCTCTCTCAGGGGTGCTGGAGGGTTGCCCGGATGGCTGCATAGTGCCTTTGGATGATCTTTCACTCCCACAAACAATGTGAGTCCCACAAACAATGTGAGGCACTTGGGGTTCACACAATGGGATCCCTCTGGAGAGGAAGAGATGGATGGGTCAGTCAGATCTGGACCAAGGTCGAGGCTTACCTACAATGTTATTGTAAAAGAAAAAAACACAACTACATTTGTACTGTTTTCTTGACTAGCAGTGCAGACCATTTGTTTATTTTTTATTTTTTAATAATGTAGTTTACATTCAAAATGTTTACATTTTATCTATCTCTTAAAATTACAGATTGATTTCGTCATTATATTCAGTTTCCTTTAAAGCTATAAAAAAGTAACAGAAAACGTAATTTCTTATTAATTGTTCTTACCATTGCTGCATCTGTTGCCTTTGGTAATTTCATCAAAATCCAAAGTCACTTTTCGCGTTCAAGACACATTATTTATTTCTGTTTGTGTCACATTTTGTCATTATATTGTTCCAAAATTGAATGAATTTGAAAGTCAATTTTTTATTCTTGCCTGAAATGATCTGGATCTATCTTTCTTTCGGGACATATTGTCTTCTTTCTTGTGGGAGCATTCCTCCAAACAGTTTGCTTTGGTCATGTAATGCTGGGCATTCCATTATGAGATTATATATGGATTCAATTTGATGTATTTGTTGACAGAACCTGCAATGTATTTCCTCATCTGGTATTTGTTTTGTTTTGACGAGATATTCTCTTGTAGTGAGGACGTTGAACCGAAGTCAGCAAAATGTATCCATCATTTGTCGACTTGGAAAAATAACCAGATATTGTGGCAGTTAAGCTCTAATTTCATATTCAGAGTTTAGGGTCATTTGATATTTTGCTGGATTCTTTCTTTAACCTTTTGTGGTCTGTTTAGCAATGTTTCAATTGATAGGTCGATGTTGGTTAATATTTGGAGGCATGCCTCTTTCCAGGTGTTTAGAACGTTTTTGTTCGATGTGATTTTTTTTTCTCTATATCTCGTTTAAAGGACTGTCTTTGTTTGCAGTGACCTTTCTATAGAGGCCCAGGTACTTCCAATTTGTAATTGATTGGATAGATTGAATCGCCAGTTCGTGACACATCATGGGCGTTGGGTAACTTGTATTACAGATAACATAAGTATGATCACTGTAATGTAGACCATCTCTTGTCATAAGTTAAGTGCTGTGTGGTCTCCAGGGTTGTTTTGTTTCGGTCAACATGTTACTAAGACATTGGTCTTAGTGCTGAATGGATTTTCTCTATTTGGACTACATACTTATCTCCACCTGACCGGTAGTGTAAGTTGGAAAACTATACCTGGTTTATCTGGCAGTTCATTTTTCGGTTGCAATACATATTGTGATATTGTCATTTGTAGGTGATTGCAACATGGAAACAACTCAGTTTTCACTGGTGTAGAGACCTATTTCACAAGTTTACCTAACTTACATGTTTCACTGACTGTGCACCATTCCACACACCTTTCAAGTTTATATACTGTGCCTCACAAGGTTGCCATCTTGGACATCTTTACCCTTTTTGGTGTGTTATACCTCAAACACATTGCATCATTTAGATGACAGAACAATAGAGAAATGGTTTGCATACCTTTAAGCTCTGTGCCGGTTTCCTTGCAAACTATCTGTCTTTATTGGCAACTTTGCTTCTACCCTTGACGAGTTCACAGAACTCAGAAAAGGGTGGGGTAAACTTGTATTTATACATTTACTTTTTAAAAAGCAGTTAAATGCTTGCTTTGCATCTATCTGGTGCAGACTGCTTTTGCGCAGCAGGCCTTATTGCCACTCAGAATGCACATTATAACTTTGCCTTCATTCTGCTCTGGTACATGATCTGCCTTGAATGATCCCCTGTGCGCTCACGGTGCATTTGCATGATGCATCTGCCTGGGTAATTTGGTTAAGGTCATCTAACATAAAACATGTTTGTTTTTCGCTTTGTTTTCAGCGTTTTGTACATTAACTCATGCTTATTCCCAGAATATAGGTTTTCAGAGCTTGCATGGATACTTCAATGAACAGGTACTATGAATGATGTGTTTCTCAAAGATACTGTATGAGGAGGTTACACCCTATCCACTTCCCTCACTCAATTCTTGACAATGCAGAGAAGGAACATCTGATAAAAAAAAATGTAATTCACAAATTATTTGGTTTCGCCATTTTGTGTGAACGACAGTTGGCTGACTAAATGCATGAATGCATATGTGTAGTGATGTGGGCCTGTTAGTTATGGCATTCACAATAACTGTCCTTTCCATGACAACATCACTACTCATCCTTGGTACTACAATTATTTCAAGCATTCATTACAGGTCGCCTACTCCGGCAAGATAGCTCAGCGGGTTGAGCGCTCGCTGCTGTGATCTGAGTGTGATCTGCAGGTCGCAGGTTTGAATCCTGGCAAGGCCAACTCAGCCTTTCATCCTATCGAGTTCGATAAATGAGTACCAATTTCGGTTGGGTGATATTGTATGTAAATATGTGCTCTGTAAAGCGCTTTGGATTAAGGCGCTATATAAATAACACATCATTACCAGAAAGCCCAGGGCCCTTGGTATATTATAACCTCAGCATGCTATTTGATCACTGATGCATGTTTGCATTCATAGACGATTCGAAGAAGGTTGCCAGTGTAAAATCTGAGATAAATATTCAGCCAAGTCAGTGCAATGACATTTTATTGGGTTAATTAATCTATCTGACCTGTTTTTTTGGCTTACTAGCTTTAGAGGTTTACTGAATTACTATGTTGAACCCAGCTTGTCACAATGCTTCTCTGTTACCAGATGATCTGCTTTAAAGTACATTGATTGCAATACTTAGTAAGTAGGTGCTATGTCCAAATAGCACCATGTACTACAAGTAAAATGTTGTAGCCTGGATTTATAAGAAGCAACATGAAAGCTCTCCCCCGCCCGACCCCCCACCACCACCCCGAAGCTTTCTCTGCTAAGCCAATATCTCAGCTTATTATGACGGGCACTTCTTTCAGCCGCTCACCCTTGTTAGTATGTTGTCACCTCTTCTGTGCCATCGTGCTTTTGCACACATGGCATTGTACATGTATCTCTGATGATGAAGGGATGTGAAGCATAGGACCTTATTGCTCTTTGCAGATTGCCCCTGCAGAACAGCTTGCTGCAGCCCACAGACTGAATCGCACAGGAGTCTTCCCATGGGATCATTGGATGTTAATTTATATACACAATAGGCAGTCTCCCTGCTTCATGTGCTTAAAAGGGGCAGAGTTCTCCCCATAGGGTTAACACAATTCAGAACTCTGTCACACCTCAAGATATGTGCCACCTGTGTTGGATATGTATGTAAACCAGAGCAGATATCCATGAATGCATATTACTGCACACTTGCTTCTCTGTGTTGAGGTAGCAGGGGTTACCTCACATGATCTAGAGTGTGTTGCATGATGCAAACTAATGACATACAGATGTCACCATTTTGACTTTGTACCCTTCGTGTCACTTACCTGCACAGTTTTTCTGGGCGCTGCGCTGAAGTCATGACATCCAGAAAGGAAGTGCTGTGTGTGCCCACCTTACATTTTTTGTACATTGAGTTACTCAGTTTCTGAACATACTTATTCCCAACCTGTTATGTAGCTAGATGTGTACTTAACTGTGTTTAGGACATTACAGATTCAAAATGAGTTTGCATTGTTAGAACATGCATTCCCAACGCAATCTGTGTTTGCTTTCAGTCAGTTCCCTTCATCGTGTACATGATGAGGAAAAATGTTGAAGGGTGAGGGCCCTCCTAATTAATGAATCGTTAATTAATTCCTCGCTGTATTCCCCTGCTCTGCTCTACAGAATACACGATAGAGACAGAAGCGTTCTACCCCCTTCTGTATGTTGCTTCTAGAAACTTGACCTCATACTGCCGGAGGCAGGATGCTTACCTTGGTCTTGTTTTCTTTCTCAGAGCAGAGAATGTAAGATATCTAGAGTAGCACATTTAACCGTTTCTTTACTGGTTCTTAAAGCCTTAAGCCTGCAGTTTGCATAAGCTCTCGCCCTTGATGCTCTATTAGTGCCCAGTTTAGCTTTCACTCATTGTAAACCAGGCGCGGCCCCACCCAGTCGCTGCAAGGGAATATGTATTCACTGTTCTTCTGCAGGGGAGACATACATCACGCTGTGCATTTCTTGTGAGTCTTATGACTTAAAACATTCTGGCGCTGGCATTAACGTGAATTACTTCGAATCTTAAGGCATGTTTCCAGGCGTTTGTTTATAACACGGAGAAAGCCAGCATGTCAAATCATTGCGTATACTTTACTGGTGGTTACATTCGTTTTTTGTTTCTGTGGAAACCGAATTTGCCCTTTTTAACTGGCACTGCAACGCGCCTCAGGATGCTATATTGGAAGGGGTTTATCTCTTCTTATGACGTCAATTAAATGACAGGTCTCTTTCTGTTGCTAAAGCATTTTTCTTTGAAGTGCAACATTTGTCTGTTTGGGTCACTGATTACTAATGTCTGCACTGCACTGCCCTGTCGCACAACGTACTTACCTGGCTCACATTAAGCTAAGCATACGTTTGAATGAGTGCAGCTGTTTTATCTGTAGTAATTCATTGTCTACATCCCACTTGCATGTACTCTGTCTGAGCATACTGAAAAACGGAACTGTTTGCAGGCATTCTGAATACCCCAATGGGATTCTTGGCTGCAGATGCATTAATTCACTGAGCTATCTCGAACATGTGTCACATTTCTGAAGATGCCAACACGCAGCACATTATCAGCTCAGGTGCTTCTTATGAATAATTTCATAATTTCATAGTGTGAGACATCTCTGAACGCCAAGCTGCTGCTAATTAGGACACTTACACACACAAATAAACACACACACTTCCAGAATGTGCTATGAAAATGAGAGAACACTCATTTGCGCTCTGCACATTCATATATTGTATTACTTCTAAGCAAACTGTGGTAGACAGGAAAGATGTTCACACCTCAACACCTCACTCTGTTTCAGACGTATATGGCCCCGCTGTTCTGGCCAGACATCACATTCCATTGGGGGCGTGTGCCTAGAAAATACCCAGACCTTGAACTTATGTTGCTGTACTTCAGGAGCTGTTTGTACAGCAGTCGGCTGTAGCTCATTGTTAGGTAGAATCCTCTGCAGCACCCTTAGGGAACATTACAGACAATTAAGTCCACAAGTGGTAGTACAATTTCACCTTTGGTGCAAGCCTATACTACACAGTTATAGTGGTAGCAGTAGTGGAGCAGCCAGGCTTATCTCAAGAGCAAATGAGCAGTAATAGGGATTACACAAAGGACTACAATTACTGTGACTCAAACAAACACTGACTCAAGGTTTCTGGTAAAAAAAATATAAGTACATGTATTTTTAAACCATCTGTTCACAAAACACTTCACTTCTATTAAACAAAACCACACTCTAAATATACCACACACAACCAATTCCTTTGATTCAGGTCAATTAAAGGTAAGTACATTGGGATTTGACAGACCGGTGTTGTGAAACAAAAGATGTTACCGGGGGTTAAGAAGCGCTCACTTTTTGACAGTAACGACAGTTCGGTCTTATGAAAGAAAAGCGTACCCGGAGGAAGAATCATAACCATGGTCAAAACACATTTAGCACATTGAATAAAAACCAAGGAATACGGGATACAAATCATAGGCAATACTTTTGTCAAGGCACTTGAATTAGAGGATGTATTCTAAGAGACAGATAAAGTCAATAGGCCTGCACCAGTGTCAAACGGAGCAGGGCTCTGTTGTCAAGGATCACACGATTAGAACAGTTTGAGATTAACGCTGCGAGGAGTACTTGGATATTGTCAAAGGGAGGCAAAAGTTATAAGAGGGAAGGAAGAAAGGACAAGCCTTCGGTAAGGAAAAGGGTTCACCCCGATTCCTCAAGGTCGGACGGAGAGAACGACCAAATGGACACAGTACCTTATTCGAATGTTGTTCCTGGTAGTTTCTGCAGACTCACGGTTCATGAAGCTTCAGTCGTGGGACAAGAAGGAGGACGTCTGGAGCGATCTGCACTACCCAGGGATGATGCCAGCAGCAGCAAAGCAACATTGAATAAAAGGTGTGCTCCTTTAAAACAGGAAAGGGCTCTTCTGATGCTACCCGGACCACTACAGTTTCATGCAGCGATTTTGACCCAGAAGAGGATTCTCTGGCTGTAGAAAGGTGAGCTGGTTAATCCCACTAGGCTCAAGGGAAGAGGTCTCTGGACTGGATCTTCTCTGTTGTTGAAGGGTAGATAGCTCAGGACTGCAGCAGGGCTTCACCGGGACTTAGGAGTTGCAGCAGCCGTCTTCTTCTCCGCTTCTGTTCGGTTCTTGTATTTCCAGTGGTGACTCTCACTTCCAGCCCAAGAGTCCTGCCTTTTATGCCAAAATCCCCCATTCACAAAGCCTGGCTGTCAATCACACAGCAGGGGGGTTGTCCAGCCCAGACAACCACCACAGCCAATGGACACAAAGTGCGACTTGGGTCTCCAAGGAGACCCTGTGCAGGGGGTTACTAAACCCCTCCCTCACATTCAGCCCACCTAGACACCCAGACACCGAAGGAGGGCTTCTTCTCAGAAGCTCGCCAAAGGACGGCAAACAAAGAAGGCAAACCTGGTTTGCCGCGCAAAGTAAAACACAAGAAGGATGTTAACACAAAGAAATGGTGTCTAAACCCGACTGGAGCCAAAATAAAATATATTTGGTCAAGCGGGTTTATGTTCGAGGCTAACACAATAGCCTAAAACAGTAGCACGCTTATATACTATAATCGCGGTAGAAAAGTTACGGTAGATACCACTGCCACCAGCCAAGTCTTAATGTTAAGGGAGCGAAACAAGGCTCCAGGAGGTACAGACAGAAAGGGATCAGAGTTAACCCTTTCCAATACTCCATGTAAGATGTGTGACTTTGGACAGTCTCAGTGATGTCCTTGTGTCCACAGGGGTGCTTGCTGTTTTCTTGCTGGCAGATTGGGTTTCCCCTTTGTCTCTTTTTGTCTTGCAATAGCAGTAAGTTCTGTGGACTTGGGGTGATAGTTTTTTCTATCAAGTCCCGAGGAGAGCCTCTCAATGTTCTCTCCCTTGCAGGCCTTGTGAGCTCCTGCTTCCTCTTACTGGGAGGTCTGGGGTACTAAACACAACTCCAAGTGTTTTCAGGTCATTACCCAGCAGAACCCTCCCAGGTACTTCACTCTACACACTAGCAGGTATTCTGACTGTCATGTCATTGCTCTGGATGAGAGCTCGTATCTGGGGAACCAATTGCACAGGGCCTCCAGCTAATTTGGTTAGGTATTTGGGTGCCTTAGCAACATCATATACATTGAAAAAACATTCAAACACAGTTATGCTGGATCCAGTGTCTCTGATGGCAGGGGTCTCCTGACCATTCACAAGAATACTATGTTTATAATACTCTTTAGTGTTATCTGGGATTGAGTTATAGACATCTAAGTTATGTTGTTCTCAAAGACCCAAGGACACTAAAGAAACACTAGCTGAGTCTCACATCGGCTCATCAGCCAGTAACTGAAAGTTTCCACTTGTCATAGGTACTTCTTTCACCTGGGAGAAGGCTAAGGAGACACTGTGGACCCCTGAAGGTTTACCCTTACACCTGGGATCCCCTGTCACATGGCCAGTAGCTTCACAAACAAAATATTTACCAAATGGCCTATTGAATGGAGGCTTACTCTGACCTACACCTGGTTTAGCACCAGATGGTACACTAGCCTGATTCGGGTTCCCTTGTGGCTTACCCTGGCTCTGTTTGGGACCCTCTTTTGGATTGGAATTATTGGAATTCTCCTTGTTATCTTTCTTTGGCTGCTTTCCCTCATCCTTCTTCTGAGTTGCCCCAGAATCCTTGTGAGTAGCCCTGTTGGCAACCCAAAAGTCAGCAGCCTTAGCTAACTTCTTAGGATCAATCTCCCTTGAATCAGACAAGGTCTGTCTAAGCTCAGGAGAGCAGGCATCATAAATTGACTCCAACATAACAAGATTCCTCAAACCTTCATAAGTGTTCACTTTCTAACCCTTAACCCAACCATCTAAGTTTTTCAAACAGTCACACACCCAGGTAGCCCAAGGGTACCATCATGCTTTTTGAGGGTCCTAAACCTCTTAAGGTACTGGGAAGCGGTCTTCCCAAATCTAGCCATCAAAGCTAGCTTCACACACTCATAATCCTGTTTATCCACATCCCCCAACTCCTTTACAGCATCACTTGCAACGGGGGGGAGCCTAGAAAAAAGTCAAGGAATCAACTGATTCCCAGAAATACCCTGAATCCCATGATTGTATTCAAACATTGCTAACCGATCCAAAACATCAAGTTTACTCTCATACATACCAAACATTTCCTTTGGCATACGGGGTCTCTTAGGACTGGAAGACCTAGAAGATCCTGGGAGAGAAGCAGTTTCTACAGACAATTTCTTCATCTCTAAAGCATGAGCCATCTCCATTTCTCTGAGCCTTAATTCTTGATGTTTCATGGCAGTTTGTGAATCAATACATTTCACTTCCAACTCAAGTCTCATTTTCTCAAGTGCAATAAATTCAGGAGTGAGTGTAGGACCTGATGGGGTCCCTGTGGACAGAGGTTGTGGTTTCTGAGCAGGCAAGGGAGTTGTAGCACCTCTTTACGAAGACTCATCTACTTCTTCGAATCCAACACTCTCAGAATCAGAAACATCATTATCCACATTTGTTGGAGGGCTAGGTCATTCTGACCCACTCTCCAGACTTTGTTTTCCCAATAACTTAGCAACCAGTTCAGATGTTTTTCCTTTACCAGAGAGGCTCTGTTCTCTACACATGGCTCTCAAAACCTCAGTAGAGTAGTTTAAGAGGTTCCAGCACTCTAAGTGTAATCTCTATACTTAAAAATCCCACCGCTGTACACCAGTGTTAGGCAGAATACTCTGCAGCACCCTTAGGGAACACTACAGACAATTAAGTCGACAAGTGGTAGTACAATTTCACCTTTGGTACAAGCTTGTACTACACAGTTATGGTGGTAACAGTAGAAGAGTGGCCAGACTTATCTCAAGAGCAAATGAGCAATAATAGGGATTACACAAAAGACTTCAATTACTGTGACTCAAACAAACACTGACTCAAGGTTTCTGGTAAAAACATATAAGTACATTTATTTTTAAACCATCTGTTCACAAAAAACTTCACTTCTATTAAACAAAACCACACTCAACAATGCCACACACAACCAATTCCTTTGGTTCAGGTCAATTCAAGGTAAGTACATTGGGATTTGACAGAGCGGTGTTGTAAAACAAAAGATGTTACCGGGGGTTAAGAAGCGCTCACTTTTTGACAGTAACGACAGTTCGGTCTTATGAAAGAAAAGCGTACCAACGGGAAGAATTGTAACCGTGGTCAAAACACATTTAGCACATTGAACAAAAACCAAGGAATAGGGGATAAAAATCATAGGCAATACTTTTGTCAAGGCACTTGAATCAGAGGATGTATTCTAAGAGAAAGATAAAGTCAATATGCCTGCACCAGTGTTAAAGTAGTACTTGGATATTGTCAAAGGGAGGCAAAAGTTATAAGAGGGAAGGAAGAAAGGACAAGTCTATGGCAAGGAAAAGGGTTCACCCCGATTCCTCGAGGTCGGACGGAGAGAACGACCAAATGGACACAGTACCTTATTCGAATGAAGAAAGCTGGTGCCACAGCAGTTGTTCCTGGTAATTTCTACAGACTCACGGTTCCTGAAGCTTCAGTCGTGGGACAAGAAGAAGGACGTCTGGAGCGATCTGCACTACCCAGGGATGAGGCCAGCAGCAGCAAAGCAATAGTGAATAAAAGGTGTGCTCCTTTAAAACAAGAGAGGGCTCTTCTGATGCTACCTGGCCCACTACAGTTTCATGCAGCAATTTCGACCCAGAAGACGATTCTCTGGATGTACAAAGGTGAGCTGGTTGATCCCACCAGGCTCAAGGGAAGAAGACTCTGGACTGGATCTTCTCTGTCGTTGAAGGGTAGATAGCTCAGGACTGCAGCAGGGCTTCACCGGGACTCGGGAGTTGCAGCAGCCGTCTTCTTCTCAGCTTCTCTTCGGTTCTTGGAGTTCCAGTGGTGACTCTCACTTCCAGCCCGAGAGTCCTGCCTTTTATGCCAAAATCCCCCATTCACACAGCCTGGCTGTCAATCACACAGCAGCGGGGTTTTCCAGCTCGGACAACCACCTCAGCCAATGGACACAAAGTGTGACTTGGTTCTCCAAGGAGACCCTGTGCAGGGGGTTACTAAACCCCTCCCTCACATTCAGCCCACCTAGACACCCAGACGCCAAAGAAAGGACGGCGAACAAAGAAGGCAAACCTGGTTTGCCGCGCGAATTAAAACACAAGAATGATGTTAACACAAAGAAATGGCGACTAACCCCGACTGGAGCCAAAATAAAATATATTTGGTCAAGCGGGTTTATGATCGAGGGTAACACAAGAACCTAAATCAGTACCACGTGTATATACTATAATCGCGTTAGAAAAGTTACGGTAGATACCACTGCCACCAGCCAAGCCTTAGTGTTAAGGGAGTGAAACAAGGCTCCAGGAGGTACAGACAGAAAGGGATCAGAGTTAACCCTTTCCAATACTCCATGTAAGATGGGGTTTACTGGGTCTGTAGGTTAAATGACTACATAAAGTAAATGGCAACTTTACCTGTTTCTGGGGGACAGTAGTCAGCCCCAGAAAAATTGAGCCAGTGAGAAGTCTTAGAGACAACCCTGTGTCACTGCACTGAAGGTGCTGTGTAACACACACAAAAAGTTGGGCTCATGGAGTGGTGTGGCTCCAGAGCCCAAGATCACACAAACAATAGAAATACACATGGCAAAACACATGTAAGAGTGATGAAGTGGGAGAATGGAAGACCAGGCTCCCGTCCTTCACCTCTCGAGCTTGGCCTAAAGGGTCACGACCCAGACACCCGTCACGAGGAGAGTTTGTCCAGTTACCAGACGACCAGATACCCTGGTACAGGAACATACGGATGTGTCCATCTGCCTGTCCAGCAGCCCGCACTGGCCATGCCGACACCTGCGGCACGGACCAACTAGACTAAAATCTACACGTCGTTAGAGATGCCATGACGACCTAGACAACGGGAAGCACATCTGTACAAATATACACACTGAACATTCCCACACCGATCTACATGAAGAATATACTCAGTGCTATGACGTAGGCGACAGGCATATTCACGGACATGCATCTTTATTATTTTTACATAGGCTTTCAGAATGCAGAAACGCAAGACGCATCATGAACTCATCTACAAAGCTTGCTCACGCTTCTCTTGAAACCAGTTACCACCATGAGAAGTGTAATGAAGACACGATACTGGTCATGGAACTATATGCTACTATAACCTAAAGCACCTATGCACCAAACGGACCACTTATGCACCAGGCCCAAGTAGGCCTCAAACAAGAGCTCCCGTGGACATTAACAAAGCAAGAGTCAAGTTGCTGATCCTGCAGAAAGAGCCGGGTGGAACAACCAGCCAAGGTCGCAATGTTGCAAACCCACATTCCAAGAGCAAAGCATCAAAGGCACGATGTTGCAACCTCGCACTCCGCGCACCAACGTTAAGGTCACACCTGCAAACCAGACACACAGTGGAAAAGCAATATTAATTATGCAGAATTCTGCCTCAAACACGGTCCCTCCCCACGTGACCAAGCCGAACCTGACGAGGTGCCAAACCCAAGAGAAAAGAGGCGTCTGGATCCCTCGCTACGAGACACAGGCAGATACACTTGAAAGGCAATGGACATCTGCGAGAGTGGGAGCGGTCAGCCTTCCAGCTATGAATAAATCCTCACATTGTCTGCACGTACCCATAATGAAACATTGTTGCAAATTGCAGGTACACCGAGAGCTGGGAACGGCGGTGGTCCCAGGCTGGGAGGCTCACGGGCGCACCAATCAGAACATGGGGCTCTTATCACTGACGACAGTAATATTAACCAATCCTCAGGAGTCTTCATGTAACAATTCTCATGTATCTAATTGTAGGGACGACCCAGATATATAACCTGACTACCCTTTGTCCACTAACATTGTTCTCTATATGTGTGCTATACTAACCCTACCACTCGAGCAACCAATTAAGAGTGGCGATAGGTTTTTTGTTAACTTTCTGAAGTGACGCAAGTAGCGCGTCATAATACAGTAAAAAGGGCCTGCGAGCCCCACGATTGTGTATGTGTCAGGACGGACGCGTACGCTCCTTGACCCATCCCTGCCGTTTTGTCTAATAAACAGCAGAGTCACCTTGCTCCTTGTGTGTGTCTCATACTCTATCTCATCTGGGATATACACGGGAGGAGTTGGGGCCTCCCTGCCTGGAGGTCTGCGGACGGCGCGGCCGACCCCGGCAGAATTTCCCTCCGACAAGTTGGAGGCACTGCTGAGATCTGTTTAAGATCGACTTTTTATTTTTTTTACTTTTTCCAGGCACTCCCGTTGCGAGGAGGCCCGGCGGCGCGGCCCCCTCTGCCGTTGCCCCCTTCTGAGGACTACAGGACCATCGCGGAGCTGCGAGAAGACCGGACAGCGCAATCCGGATATTGGCCCTCGGGAGCCGGTTGAGAAGTATCCCGCCCGCGGTTGGCGAGTGTCCAGACGTGGTCCAGACGAGGGGAGGTGGCGAGCCGCTTGGAGGGGTGCACGCAGTCGAGCGGCCCTGCATCGAGAGAACTTGGTGAGCATGACACGCACAACAAGCAATGTGAAATTGTGAGGGAGGGGGAGGAAGTAAATAAGGGAGGAGGGAGGTGTTGTACAGATTCACGGCGAAGGTCTAACAACTTAGTGTTGCCAATGGAATGAATGGTAGCGAAACGAGTGCAAGAGCAGTCGGCTACGTTACGCGGAAGAGGGGGGCGGAGCACGAAAACATCACGTGCAGCCGCTCGTAAGACACTGATTGGCCTAAATCGCGACTACGTGTAAGGGTGGGTGTGTGTGGTTTCCTACGATTTGGCATTTATTGATCAATGAGTAGACGAGGATCCCTATTGTTCGAGCAAGAAACTCGATAGGTAGATGACGTTTCCCTGTAGGCGGTAGCTAGTTGCCTAGTTGCCCAATACGGAAGATAATTGGCTGGTTAAGCCCTCCTGTTGAGGGGCGTATCACACGCGAGGCGACGCAGCGTGCGCAGTCCGATTATATTATTGATTTGATTACCTTGTTCCAGGAGTGACAGGAAGACAGCTGTAGGGTTAGCGGGGGTAGGTCGCAAGTGTATTTTGAACTTAAAGAACATATGAAGAATGTACCAGTAGCTCGAAGAAATCGGTGACGTCACCAGTAGGGCTTTAATATGATATCGCGAGCACGAGGAACTTTGGTTTTGAGAGTAGTGGGGAAGAGAAATATGATAAGGGAGCGGACACGGAGATAAACGATAAACGAGTGGATCGGGAAAAGGAGAAGGGGAGAGAGGCGTGGCTGCGCACGGAGAACGCCGGCCACGGCAAGTGTAAAAGGGGGAGGAGACGGGGAAACAGGACGACTGTATAAGAGCGTCGTAAAGGGTACGCAGCCGCAGGGGGCTGCGTGCGCTTCGGCCGCAGGGGGCCGTAAGGGAAGGAATATACAAAATAAAATCATACACATATATACATATTTTATTTTTTTTAATAATTTTTTTAGTGCCTAATCTGTCAAAGGATTGTCGTAAGTCCCCACATTTGCGGGGCTAGGTAAACAATATAAGGTTGTATATTGTAAACTGCTAGTGAGGGGAAGGGTAACAAGTGGAGCGCCACTATGTCACACGGGACAGGGTCGGGAGGGTGGGGGAACACCCTCACTACCCCACTACAACACATATGCACCGCACTGCCACCCCATAGGGAGAAATTAATTAAGTACAGCATAGAGTGGACCCAGGGGACGGATAACAAAATGTTAACACCATGGCCGCCTAATGGTAGTTTCGATCCATATGCCCAACATCCACTGCTAAACCATCTGCACAATACATACAAGGGGAAGAAGTTGGCAAACCATGTGGAGGTGTTTAACTTATGGAGGATGTTCCAGGGGTCCCGACCAGGACCAAATGGAATGTTCACTATGGGGGAAACACCGGAAGAAAAGGAGATTAAGAAAGAAGGAGAGGATGGGAAAAAGGGGCGTGAAGGCACAAAGAATATAGGGAACGGAGGAGAGGGAGGAGAAAAGATTGATAAATCAGAGGACATAAAGAAGGAACCAAGCAACGAGATACCCATAACACCGGGAGTGAAAACAGAGGGAGGAGGGTTGTACCCTTTAAGAGAATTAGGAGAAATAGAAGGACAGTTAAGGGCGGCTGAAGGATACTCGAACCCGGCATACAGCCCTCCACCATATGTGGCTCATAGGAAGATACCAGTGGGGGAGGGGAGGATTGGAGAAGAACAGACTGTAGAGATAGGAAATGATGAGTGGGTAGCTGCACAAATATTATTAAAATTACGAGGTTCACTAACTGGAGAAGAGAGGGAGGTAGTAAAGAGAACAGACGAGGATAGTGCAAGAGAGAGTGAAATGAGGAGGGAGGAGCTATTACGGCAAAGGGAAGAGATTTTGGAGGAAAGATTAGCAAAGCTAAGGGATGAGCAGAATGAATTGATCAAACAGCTTGAGAGGGAGGAAAGAGAGAGAGTGAGGAAAAGGAAAGAAGGTAAGAACGAATTGGAAAAATTAAGGGAACGAAATGCGGAGCAAAGGAGAGAAGCTGAAAGGGTAAAAGCAGCAGCAGACAGGGTATCAAGAGTAGTGCTGAGAGAGAAGAAGAAGGAAGAAGAAGAAAAGGAAAAGGAAATGGAAATATGGAAGAGGAGGGTACTATCAGAGACAGCTAAGAAATATGAAGAGGGGAAAGTAATAGAAAGTATAGTAGAAAGAGAAAGGGTGAAATGGGAAACGAAGAAGGAGGATGAAAGGATACTGGAAGAGATGAGCAACGAAGTAATGGAGGAATTGAAAAGGAAAAGGCAGGAAAATAGTAGGGAGATGGAGGAGAGAAGTGAAGGGGAAAGAGAAGGGAGGAGTAAGGAGAGTGAAAAATGGGGGGATGTATATAGAAGTAGAGAAGTAGCAACAACATCAGCACTAGGGGGAGCAGTCAGTAACAAAGGAAAAGGAGAAATAGACCTAATAGATTTAGAAACCGTAACAATAAAAGGGAAAAAGGCAGAGTGGGGGGTACCATTTATGAATGATTTTTGTAGTGAGGAGGAAGAGGGAGTAGAGAGGGAAGGAAGGAAGAGTGAAAGGGAAAGCTTAGATAAACTATACCTCACTCGAACAAACATAGACTCGCCATGGATCAGTAGGAGAAGGGAGGAACTGGAGAGAAGTGAGGAGGGAGTGAAAGGACTAGTGGAAAGACAAACCCATGAAACCACACCATCACCATCTCCATCACGCCCTCCCCCATCACACCCTACATGCTCAACCACTGCACACTCGCTGCACAAAATAAAGCTTGCGCCATTCATGGACGAACAGACACCCTATGCATGTCGGCTTAGAGACCTCCCTAGTCGCAGGCAAGACAGACAAATAAACACGCCCACATTAAACACAGGAAATGACGAAAAGAGGGGAAAGGATGGAGAAGGAGTTAGGAGCAGGGGTAATAAGGACGAGATTGAAGAGGTAAAGGAACAGGAAGAAGAGGAGGGGTGTGAGGACTCGATATTATGGAACATAAAGGGTGACACAAGACACAACTTAATGCCATTGTTGGAGAGAGGAGGGGTTAGACCACAGTACGTCCCTTGGAAGCATACGGATAAAGAAAATATAAAATGTAGGCTCCCATCACTAAGTGGAGGTGCGGGTAAGTGGATATATGAAATGGAAAAACACACCGCAGGACAGAAACTAGCAGTAGGAGACGTGAAGGGCCTGTTAATATCAATATTAGGGGATAGAGCGGATGACATTTGGAAGAGAGCGGGATTCCATGGGGTAACAATAACAAACACATCGCATGATGGGGCACCATTTGCAAACTGCAGACATGCGCTATGGCAGGCACTGAGAGTACAGTACCCAGACACATCAGACATAGGAGCAATTACTTCCCGTAAAATGCGTGAGAATGAGGATCCTGTTGATTATATCCAGGATATCCAAGAGAAGTGGCGCATGGAAACTAGAGAACAATGGGACAAAACACCAGCCATATTTTATCATATACTAGTACAAGGGCTCCCAGAAGGGGTTAAGAAACAACTAAAGAAAGTAGTGGGAATGGAAGCAAAACCATGGCCAGAAATAAAACTGACTATAGTACATCATTGCAGGACATGGCAAGGAAAAATGAAACAAAAGGAAGAAGACAGGAAGACAGAAGAGGCTAAACTAGTACAGAAAAAACTTACTAAATATACAATGGAAGGGGCACTAATAACTACGCCCACACCAATGGCCCAAAGCCCCATACAAGTAGTGGCTGCACAAGATCCCGCTCAAATAGCACCTCCACAGACTATAACACAACAAGTCCCGCCACTGCAATTACACGCACCAAACATGGGAGGAGGGTACCCAATGCAAGGAGCTGGGTATTATAGTTATAACAGAGGGAGAGGAGGATTAATGAGAGGGAGAGGATACGGATATAATACCCAACAGCAGGTGGCAGGACTTAGAAATTCCTACCCCACAGGGCAACCAGTATACCAGGATAACACAGGGAGCTTCCCCTGGCAAAGCAGGGAACCACCCGTGTGTTGGAGTTGCAGATTATTAGGACACATGTCACGTACGTGTAGGGTCAGGCCAGGTACACCAGCATGGAATGAACAGGCACAACCTAGGACCTCACAAGCAGGGCATACAACAACAGCAGACGTTACAACAAGGAAGTGACCAACAACAACAATTAACACAACAACAGCCACAACAACAAGTAGCGCTAACACAACAACCCCAAACTCAACAAACGCAATTGGGTAGGGTGACGGTGTTGGGACACAACCCTTACACAGGGAATGGCCAATCATTGTACCCCCCAGAGGACAGCCCACAGACGGCCTTGGTGTGTCCCATCCTGTCAGTAACACCTAATAGTGCGGAGGAGCCACGCATAGAGGTAACGATAGGTGACAAAAAATTATCATTCCTTGTTGACACCGGGGCAACCCGGTCTTGCAAAAGGGAAGGTAAATTTAAGATGTCAGGCGAAGCCATGAACACCCAAGGATTTTCTGGGGCTAAAGGGTTGGTTCCCTTTACTGATAACGTTCCCTTATCTATTGGAGATTATGATCTGTCGGTTCCACTTTTATATTATAGTGCCTCACCAGTAAATATACTGTGGGGGGACATAATGAACAGGTTGGATATGACGATCTCCTTTACAGAGGATGGCATAATTTGCTCTACTCCAGGGATTAACATGCTCGCAGCACGACAAATTATGCAAGCATACTGTGGACAGACAGCGATTAGGGCGGAGCCAGTAGATGGCGAGCTATTCCAGTATGGAACAGACATGGCATTTGCATGGATGCCAGGGATAGAAGGGAAAATATGGAGAAGGCCAGCAGCCTATCTGTTCCGACCAGAAACACCTGTTAATGAACCAGAAGGAAAGGTGTTTGTAATGGACATTGAGAGCATTATTGCAAAAGCTGATTATATTGCTATGCACGCCCAAGATAAAGAAGGGAGAGCATGGAGGGCAGTGATAGCACTAGCAGAAGGATGTAGGCTGACCCAGGTGTCAGATGAGGAGCTGTTTTCAGAAGAAAAGGAGGAAGGTGAAATGGTGTTCATGATGAGTGTAGAAATATGGTTAAGAGTGGCTCACAAACAAGTAGCACAGAAAATTGCAATGGCACTTGAGGCACCAGCATCCACCCCAGTCCCATTCTTTAAGGAGGATATGTCAAGGGTGCCCAAATCATTATGGACTGTTAGCCCTTATGACGTGGGATGCATAAAAAGCATAGGGGGTGTAAGGATAAAATTAAAAAAAGGTGCCATACTACCAAGAGTGAAACAGTACCCACTGTCAAAAGAGGCAGATGAGGGCATATATGAAACCATAACGGCCCTTATAAACAATGGCATATTGGTCCCCTCAGAGTCACCATGTAACACGGCTGTGTACCCAGTGCGCAAGGCTAAAGGGGGGTCTTGGCGCTTCATACAGGACCTCAGGCCCTTGAACAACATAGTGGAAGCAGAGTATCCAGTAACAGCAAACCCGGCCACGATATTATGTGGCATTCCAGCAGAAGCATCACGATTTACAGTGATTGACCTTAAAAATGCTTTTTTCTCAATACCATTACACCCAGACTCACAAGATTTGACAAGCTTCACTTACCGAAATACAAAGTGGAAACATACCAGACTACCACAGGGGTATTGTGAATCACCCTCAATTTTCAATAGAGTAATACAGATGGATTTGGGTAACGTTGAAGTGGAAAGCACAGTGTTACAGTATGTGGATGACATAATAATTTGCAGTACAAACGAAAGTAAATGCAGAGAGGACTCGTTAAAAATGTTGACGATATTGGCTGAAAAAGGGTACAAGGTAGACATGAAAAAAGATACAATACTGTCAGGAACAGGTACTTTACATTGGCCAACTGATATCCCAACATGGAAGAAGGATTGCACCACAAAGAGCACAGGCCATTTCAAACACTCCAATGCCACAGACTGTGAGAGAACTGCAGCAATTTCTGGGGCTGTGCAACTACTGTAGAGCATGGGTGTTTGATTACAGTTCATACATAGGACCCCTGCTTGAGGGTTTGAAGGAAGCAAATAAAGGGGAGAAAAAGTTGGGGTGGACTATGGAAATGAGGGAGGCCTTTGACGAATTGAAAGACGTGATATCAACTGCTCCAGTACTGGCATCCCCAGACTATGAGCGACGATTTTTCATATTTTCACATTGCGACTCAGCAGTGATGAAAGCAGTATTGGCCCAAAAAACTAGCATGGGCTATAAACCAGTAGCATTTTACAGCGGCCACTTAGACCCTGTGATGTTAGGTCACTTCCCTTGCGAACAAGGCCTCACTGCAGCTGCTTTTGCAGTGGAAAAAGCATCAGCAATAACCATGGGGTGTCCAACTACACTGTTTGTGGAGCATGCACTATTTGCAATACTGAATAAACCCAAGTCCACACTAACAACACAGAGGGCATCAGGTTATGAGATCATTTTGTCTAGAGCTGAACTAGCAATTGTTAGATGTAGCACGGTTAACCCTGCAAGGTTCCTAGCAGAAGTAATTGAGGAGGGAGATTACGCCCATGACTGCACCCAAATAACTGAAATGTACTCATGTACTAGAAAAGTTGAAGAAAACGCACTAGAGGGAGGTGAGCTTTTGTTTATTGATGGGTCATCAACTATTGATCAAGGAGATGGGATACGGAGGACTGGGGCAGCAGTGGTAAAAATGATGGAGGCGCCGGTGTGTGTGGCTATGAAATGTGTACAATTACCACAGCATTACTCTGCTCAAGCCGCGGAACTGGTTGCACTAATATTGGCATTAAAGGAAAGTTTTGACAAACGAGTAACCATATATTCCGACAGTGCATATGTTACATCCACTGTCCACTCAGGGCTATCAAATTGGAGAAGAAGAGGGTTTAGGAGAGCTGATGGCACTCAAGTACAACATGCCCTCTTATTGGCTGAACTAATTGAAGTAATAAACGACCCCCAAGAACTAGCCCTAGTCAAATGTACCGCACACACCAATGGTGAAGACCACGTCTCAAAAGGGAATGCAGCAGCAGATGCACATGCGAAATATGCTGCATACTTTGGTGAGATATGGAACCCCACAGACTCACAGAGAGGGAGAGGGAGGGGAATGGCTAGGGAGATGTTGATAAGAGAAGGGTACACCCATCTCCCAGCCACACAGATTATGGAGCTACAAGCGGCTGCACCAATGGCCGAAAAAGAAATATGGGTAAAAAGAGGATGTACAATGTCACCAACCGACGCACTAATGCGCCAGGGTGGCAATGGAAAAGTTGTAATACCATTGGCACTTTTAAACACCGCCCTGAGCCAATTACATCACCCAGCCCATACAGGCAAGGAAATAATTGCAGCACGAATTAGAGAAGATTGGTTCTGTCCCGAGTTAAATTCTCATGTGTCGAATTTTATCAGCAATTGTCTCACATGTCAACAGTTTACGGCCGGTCATACCCTAAAGGTGATAAGAGGTACCATACCCCGGCCAGAGGGACCTTTTCGGCATCTCCATATTGACTATGTTGATATGATCAACATATGTCAAGGTAATAGGTATATGATTGTAGTAGTATGCCCATTTTCTAGGTGGATTGAAGCAGGGCCCTGTTCACACCCAGATGCATTTAGAGCAGCCAAATTCCTAGTAAGGGAGGTCTTCCCCAGGTGGGGAGTGTGCGAGGTTTTAAGGTCAGACAATGGCCCGCATTTCACAAACGAAATGTTCCAGCATATCACATCCCTACTGAGCATAAAACACAAATTTGCATGTGCATACCACCCACAGGCTAATGGTGTATGTGAACGCCTGAATGGCCTATTGAAGGAGGCAATTGCAAAAATACAACAAACAACAAAGAAAAGCTGGTTGTATTGCCTTCCATTAGCCCTATTTGAATTAAGGAATAGGCCAGGGTCCGACCACCACCTCACCCCTCACGAGGTGGTTACTGGACGTCAAATGCGCCTTCCCCTAACGCCAACGTCAAGGGCATTCACTGACCACGAAAGTTCAGCAAGTGTGTTAGGTGATGAAATGTATCAATATGTGTCTTCTTTGATTACTAGTGTTGTGTTTGTGTCTCAACAGCTCGAGCGCACACAGGTCGGGTCTACCAGCAACCAAGAAGAAGGCGCCAGTACAGAATTGGAAAAGGAGAACTTGTGCAAACTTGCCAAAGGTGACCACGTGCTACTCCGCAATTTCAATAGGAAATGGAACGATAGGAGGTTCACTGGCCCCCATCTGGTAGAGGACGTATCAACAAGAGCAGTAAAACTGAAGGACAAGCGTGCCTGGAATCACATACATGATGTAAAGATCTACAAACTGCAGACCCGCCCCAGCACCAACGACAGGTCCATTGGAAGAACAGCAACAACATCCCTGACAGCGGAAGGAAGTTCTACCACAGACAACGACCCAATTGTTCCCTTACCATGTCACTATCCAGCTTCCCCGGAGACAATAACTGACGAAGAAAGGGGTGATCCCCATACTGCCCACCCCATGGTCACACGCTCAAAGAGTAAAAATACTTCCGCCATCTGAGCCCAAACCCCCCGCCCATTGACCCCCAAGTATAGTTATAACTGAACTGAAAAGACATTGCCTGCACAAATACACATGTAAACACGTGAATGTTCTCTTTTTTCTCTCGCACATACAGGAACTGCGTATTATTGTATTGTTAAGAAAATATCTGACTAACAAGTTCACTGCCCAGGCGTAGATGGTACTCCCAGACGATGACTACCCAGAAGAATTGTCACACCAATTTGTATACAAAATAAAAAGGCCAACATACCTAAAAAAGAGAAGGGTACGTGTCTACTACACAGCATTCCTCTTGGCCATAGAATATTCCATGCCCCACCTCCGCCAATACTTGCCGGTCCTAAGAGACAGAACGCTTAGAGTAGCGTGGGAACAGCTCTTCGCCTGGGCACTGAATGACTATTTGATAGGGAGAGCTTAAAGGAAACAAAAAACTAACATTAAATAACAAGCATTTTTGAGAATTTTTAGGCGGGCAACTTTAACGTCGCAAGAATACGCTGCCAGGACTGCAGCAAGGTAAGAGCAAAAATGCTGGTGAGAGTAGCATATGTAATAAAAGTAATAGGGATTTTGATGATCACCGGGTTCTTGGCTGCCTCTGTATGGCAGTACAGCTATGCTATTGATTTTATTGCTGCACCCAAACCTAATATACCCCCGTCCCCTGCTGCAACAGGTG
Organism: Ambystoma mexicanum; assembly: GCF_040938575.1. Taxonomy (NCBI): domain Eukaryota; kingdom Metazoa; phylum Chordata; class Amphibia; order Caudata; family Ambystomatidae; genus Ambystoma; species Ambystoma mexicanum. Next base: position 1,191,015,502 of record NC_090931.1, on the reverse strand, counting down.
TTACGTCAGGTGATAGTAGTAACATTACACCCAAGCAAGATAGAGTTAAACGCAACACATACTCAGACAATAAAGGTATTGATAATTATATACAAGATTCAGCACACGTCACAAACAACATATGGTACCAACACATGACCCGCATTGGTAAGCAGACAACTGAGGACAGCTGCTACGTTTGCTCATTAATACCATACGCCATGAGTGCTTCACGAACATTTGTTGCCACAGAAATAGATGAAAAGACAGCACAGTGCATAATATACTTGGCACTGTTCCAAACGAAAGGAAGATTTCAAGGGACAGTAGTGCACATGACAAAGAAAACACGAGACTCATACCCATATGAAAACAACTTCCTCAAGACCTATTTGAGTTACCACAAGAGCAGTTTACATGCTGAGGCATTCAGATACTTAACAAGTGGCCCCGCAAAAGGAGAAACAAAGAAAGTAACACTGCAGTATCTACCATGTGATTGGTACGCCACTGAAGTTCCGGGTAAACAAGGATGCTGGGAGAGGCCGCTGGTGACGATAACAGGAAAGGTGTATCTGGACAACAGCTGGGAGATAGGAGTGATTGGCAGCAACATGGTAACAAAAGAAACTATCTCAACTATCGAGGCACACAATCACCGATGTTGGACGACGTGGATCAAGTATGTACCAATGCTCACGTGGGTAGAAACAGATGAAGACCCAATAACGATACTACCGTTGACTGCGCCCAAGGTATGCTACCAGCATAAAGGAGAGGTGGACGTAGGATATAACACCAATTGTGCAAGTGTGATGGAGTTACCTGAGGGGGGAGCAGGAACAGCAGTAATAATGGACCATTATTGGGCTTGTGGAGAAAAGGCATACCATACACTGCCTCCCCTGTGGAATGGTGTGTGCACAATGGTGCACGTCAATGTACCATCACTATAGGTACCTAAGAAGCATGTCAATGTGGCAAACTTTCCCAAAATGGATGAAGGGGACAAAAGAAAAAAGAGGTCTGCACCACTTCAGGAGGAGCAAGGGAACAGGACCAACAGCAATGATACTGTCCTAAATAGAAGAAAAAGACAAGGAGAGCCACTGACAGGAAATTACCTGTGGGGAAGGTCGGAAACGGCACTAACCTCAATACCGCCAGAACACAGACTATTCAGCAGAGAAGCAATGTTCTTCTCCTCAATAATACATCCAGGACTGCAGGCTTACGCAAACGCAAAATGGCTCCAAATAACTAGATGGGAACTAATGATGACCATCAATTCTACAGTAAATGGGTTCAACGCAATAAAAGAGGAGCTGCGAGCTATAAGGATGGTAGCACTACAGAACAGATATGTATTGGACCTTCTCACAGCAATGGAAGGAGTAGTTTGTGCAAAGATAGGACAATCATGCTGCACGTTCATACCTGCCAACGATGCTGACAATGGTACACTGACTGAAGCAGTTTCACAATTGGCCCAGATGCACTCCAAAATGATGGATGAAAGTAACGGTGTAAACAAGGATAAGAGCTGGTTCTCACTATTATGGTCATGGATGCCATCCTGGCTGTCAGATGGACTAAAAATAATAGTGGGGTGTACTATTTTGGCTGGAGCTACGCTGATCATAATTAGATTTTGGAAGGCCCGGAAGGCACGTACCACTGACGAGTTGCTCGAAATGGTGGGAATGCACCCCTTGATGCCAGCAGATGACGGCCAACATACAGGTGTGATAATACAGGAGAGGGAGAAGTTGCGCACCCAAATCATCACCAACCATCTAGACCCACCATCAGTGAAGATCGAGAACCCAAGAAACCCAAGGAGCTACATAGGGAAATGGGTATACTGTACTCCTGGAGGAACCTGTGAATATATGTATTGGTCATTCGAAGATCATGTGAACCATTATGGACATCTAGGAGGAATAACTAAGATATGGCGAGTAAGAGGAGATAACGAGAAGGATATGTTTGTGGTCGACAAGTCGACCAGAGGGGGGACTGAAGTGGGAGAATGGAAGACCAGGCTCCCGTCCTTCACCTCTCGAGCTTGGCCTAAAGGGTCACGACCCAGACAGCCGCCACGAGGAGAGTTTGTCCAGTTACCAGACGACCAGATACCCTGGTACAAGAACATACGGATATGTCCATCTGCCTGTCCAGCAGCCCGCACTGGCCATGCCGACACCTGCGGCACGGACCAACTAGACTAAAATCTACACGTCGTTAGAGATGCCATGACGACCTAGACAACGGGAAGCACATCTGTACAAATATACACACTGAACATTCCCACACCGATCTACATGAAGAATATACTCAGTGCTATGACGTAGGCGACAGGCATATTCACGGACATGCATCTTTATTATTTTTACATAGGCTTTCAGAATGCAGAAACGCAAGACGCATCATGAACTCATCTACAAAGCTTGCTCACGCTTCTCTTGAAACCAGTTACCACCATGAGAAGTGTAATGAAGAGACGATACTGGTCATGGAACTATATGCTACTATAACCTAAAGCACCTATGCACCAAACGGACCACTTATGCACCAGGCCCAAGTAGGCCTCAAACAAGAGCTCCCGTGGACATTAACAAAGCAAGAGTCAAGTTGCTGATCCTGCAGAAAGAGCCGGGTGGAACAACCAGCCAAGGTCGCAATGTTGCAAACCCACATTCCAAGAGCAAAGCATCAAAGGCACGATGTTGCAACCTCGCACTCCGCACACCAACGTTAAGGTCACACCTGCAAATTAAACCAGACACAGAGTGGAAAAGCAATATTAATTATGCAGAATTCTGCCTCAAACACGGTCCCTCCCCACGTGACCAAGCCGAACCTGACGAGGTGCCAAACCCAGGAGAAAAGAGGCGTCTGGATCCCTCGCTACGAGACGCAGGCAGATACACTTGAAAGGCAATGGACATCTGCGACAGTGGGAGCGGTCAGCCTTCCAGCTATGAATAAATCCTCACATTGTCTGCACGTACCCATAATGAAACATTGTTGCAAATTGCAGGTACACCGAGAGCTGGGAACGGCGGTGGTCCCAGGCTGGGAGGCTCACGGGCGCACCAATCAGAACATGGGGCTCTTATCACTGACGACAGTAATATTAACCAATCCTCAGGAGTCTTCATGTAACAATTCTCATGTATCTAATTGTAGGGACGACCCAGATATATCACCTGACTACCCTTTGTCCACTAACATTGTTCTCTATATGTGTGCTATACTAACCCTACCACTCGAGCAACCAATTAAGAGTGGCGATAGGTTTTTTGTTAACTTTCTGAAGTGACGCAAGTAGCGCGTCATAATACAGTAAAAAGGGCCTGCGAGCCCCACGATTGTGTATGTGTCAGGACGGACGCGTACGCTCCTTGACCCATCCCTGCCGTTTTGTCTAATAAACAGCAGAGTCACCTTGCTCCTTGTGTGTGTCTCATACTCTATCTCATCTGGGATATACACGGGAGGAGTTGGGGCCTCCCTGCCTGGAGGTCTGCGGACGGCCCGGCCGACCCCGGCAGAATTTCCCCCCGACAGTGAGAAGAAGGTTCACACTCTTACCAGGTGGAAAAAATAAACCCCAGAAATCCAGCAAAGCTGCTGAGGGACTAGGTAAGGGAAATATGCCATAAATGAGAACTCTCCCTAACACGCATTGGGAGTTATTTCCTCTAACTGCCTGGTATTTGGCTGTTTCTTGCAAACACATTAACTTCACTTCTCATGTTACAGTGTTCTGTGCTCCCTGGAGGTCACAGAAGAAAAAATCTATTTGTCTCGCCATAAGATGTAGTCTTTATGTCCAGGCCAGTTTTTAAAGCTTCATGTATTATGTCTTTGGACTGCTTCTATGGGACAGACATGTCCTCTTCCTCGGCAAATCACAGAGACACAAATTGTCAAATAGTTTTCTTAAGCATGTATTGGTGCAGTCAGCCTTCGACTAGAGTGGAATTCCCAGGCTCATGTTTTCTGACTGGTAAAGCCATGTCTAGTTATTCCCAAAAGATAATTTAATCCCTGCGGAAGCCAACCTATGTACTTGTTCTATGCAACATCAGAACAAAACTATTCTTTAGTTTCCAGACTATCCTTAGTGTAGTTTGTACCTTACGAGCCTAAATCACCTCCTGATCTTCTCTGATGTTGTTTTAAAATAGGCATATACTACTTCTTTATTTAGAGCATTGCCTTTTAGGATTTTCTGTACAACTACTATGAAGTCTTGATTGACTCTATATACAGTATAGCTACAGAGCCAGGCATTCACCTGATCTATTCACATCAATGGTGTGTATGTGTCTTTTGAATACACCTTACCTGCCATTGTTATATAATCACCCTCTGCACCAATAGAAGGGACTTGTGTTTGCTTTGGGTAACTCATGGTAAAACAGAGACAGTTGTCTGTTCTCTAGGACTTCAAATAACATCAATTTCCCTATGCAGTGCTTGTATTTTGGTGCTCTGTCGCTAGCAGGTATGTACTTTTTATGAACACCTTTCTAAGGGCCTTATCACGAGTTGGGGGTAGCCCTTATATGCGTCAGTAACGCTATTACTGTCGTATTTAAGGGTCCGCCCAAACATGAGTACGGCGTGTTTACCCCCAGCATTGGACCCAATGGGGATTAGGGAATTATGTTTACTGCCAAACCCGTGATCCAGCAGTAATACCGCCAGATGGGTGGGCGGTAACGCAAATACAGTCTGGATACTGCCCAACTCATGATGAGGTCCTAAGTCTTTTACAGTTTTAAAGGCCTTATATTTATTGAATAGCAAACCCTCCACCACTCTTTACAGTGAATGGAAAAGACTAAACATGCACTCTTTCCACGTTCAACAAGCTATGTTATTATGAGAAAAAAACCTGATTTCTTTCATCTCTGAGGTGCCATATCTCAAATTGGTTTATAACTTCCTAAGCCAGGTGGAGCATCCTGCTATGCCGAGGACCAGATATCAACAGATGTTACCTGCTACTCCAGTGGGGCTACACTGCTCCCTTTCATGATCTAGGAGAAGCATATGGGCCTCAGTACAAGTTGGGTGGTATTACAAGTGGCAATGGCAGAGTAAATCCCTATGTTGGGCTCTATGGGCCTCTGAGGTAATTTTGCTGATTTATCAGTGGATAGTGGGCGGATGCTGGAGGTAAATACCCCACTCCAGGGCCATGCATATAGAATGGCAGTGCGGGAAAAGTGGCAGTATTTCTGTTGCCGGCAATTGTTCCGGAACAGCCATACCTGTAATTAGCCCAATAAATCTTACAACAGGAGAGAAGAGGATTTCTCCCGCTAGTCCTGTGGAAATTGATGATTTTCACATTCACAACACATTTCAATGATTGGGCAGCAGCATTTTTCTCTTTGTCATAGCATGTAGCATTTATTCACAATGAACAACCCCAAACCTTCAGTGTACTTACAGATTAATTTATTTTCAGTTCACAATTTCACATGGCAAAATGCACAGAGGAGAGGGAAGAAAAAACATAGTACCACATCATGCCATGCTTTGATAAGGAAGTTTCAACACATCTCTTATGCAAATTGCACCATCCCATCTACCTACTGCGACATCGAGAGTGAAAGCTGAACAGATACGGACATGGATGTTTCCTCGTGGAGATTAAGTGCTGCACGGGACAAGATTAGGTACATTACGATTGGGCGCTACACGCCGCCAAAGTACAGGTGCCGGCAAAAATCTATGACTACAATAACAACGCAACAGCTGTTGTCGTGTGCCCAGTGTCAGCTCGTAAAGAAAGAACCTCCTGTTGTATGGGGATAGACACGATCTGCCCAATTGAATTGTGGAAAATATGCCCACCTTGTGGTTCATTCAAGTAATGGAATGAAACATTATCTTACAACACTCAAATCAACTTCGTCTAACGTTTTGTGTCTGAAATAAAAATCCCGGTGCTGTGACATCAATAATATCATTTACGAATAACTATACAGGGTATTTTTGAATTATTTGTTGTATTGAAGAAATATTGTCCTGAAGATGGCCTTTATATGTACATCGAAAAGGACACTAGGCCCAGTGGCCAATGTTTAATATGGCTGAAACATGTTGACGATCTGGAAAACCCACAATGATAAGATTGGGTTCTTGCTGATATAATTAAGTTATAGATTATATGTGTTGTGTTTTACCCCCATTGTTTTGTCCTTTGAATATTGTCTTCATTTATGCCGTGTTCTGTGTTTGAGAAAATGCTTTTAACCAGGTCAATCATAAAAAATTCAATGTCATTATTTTTTGAAAAATGTGTTTTTGTTAAAAATGCTGCTTTGAAAAATTATTTTTTTATCAATTGCAAATATTAACAAATTAGGTTTTTTTAAAATGAGGTATTTGTCGGGTCCTGCAATTCAATTGTTTTTGGTGGTTTAAATTACTAAATCATAGCTGTAAGAATATAAATATGTCTACCTTTTGACAGCAGCATCACTCTGTCTGTTATTGGCGTAAAGAGGGGCAATAAGTTCTCATTTTTGTATATGTGTCTTGTGGGATGTTTTACCCATGCATCCGAGCCCTACCTCAAAAACTGTGCAGTACTGGCATTGAAAACATCATGATAGCCAGAGCTTCCCAGAAAAGGCCCAGGGAAATGCATGAAGAATAGGCTGCCACCCATTTTTGCAGATGTTATGGGCACAGAAGGGCACTGCCTAAAACCACCATTGGACTACCCACACAGTAGCCTGAAACCATCGGGAATGGCAATGCTGATTGCCAAAAGCAACCTAGAACTGTGGGGAATTCATTTTCTTAAATCCCCAAAATGGTTGCATTACCAGTACTCACCACTATCAGAAAGCCGGCGTTTTAAAACAACACCAGACATTTGTGTAAAACTGAATAAATGAACCCAAAGCAGGCCAAAGAAAGACTTACTGAGAGGTGGATACAATGTAAAGTTACATTCTGAAGTGACTTGAATGTTCATAACAAGACTGGCTGAGCTCTGCAGGTCTGCAGCAGCCTAACTGAAACTGGATTTAAAACTACCAAAAATCGAAAATGTTTAAATTAACTGAGTGACCTACTTTTGAGTGTCACATAGTTTGTCACTGTTGAAATGTCAAAGTTTTGAACTTAGAATCAGCATTCTAGCTGCATATGTAAAAATTGTCTTGACTTAAACTGGGGAACAAAAAGTGACATTTATCTGAAACCTGGCTTAATGAAACTGAATTCTGCCCACCAGCTACCCCCGACAGGGGTTGAGACTTGCACAACAGCTGAGTTCCCAGGCCTAGCTGCCTTTTGGTGCTCCCACCAAAAGGGATATGACACTTCTCTGATTGAATTACCTGGGCTCTGCAGGAAATTGAACAAAGCCCTGTCCTGACTCAGGCAAATGTTTTATTGGGGGTGTCATAAAAATGGCTTCCTCTTGGCAGAAACTGGGAGGGGGAGAAACTGGAGACAGAGGCTGAGCTTGAAGAAAGTGGAAAGACTCGTTTCGGTACCATGTGACCTGAAAAGACACACCCCTGTAGCCAGAATATGGTTTTAGAAAAAGATGAATAACTCATAGTACGGACTTGTCATATTTATTTAAATGATACCATAATTCTTGTGATTTTTCTGCCCACATTTTAAGAGATTTTTAGAACCGGTGGCATGATCTGGGGGCAAGCTAGCAGTTAAGAGGGTATTACTTAAAATGTATGCATGTTAAAAATCTGACACTTCATCAATTAATGTCCATACTCCTTGTGCACATGTGTGTAAATTTGGGTCAATGTCCGATATTGCAAAACCAGGTAAAAAGTGCAAATGTTGCCATTTCTCAATGCAAGCTCTCAGGAAGAGCAGATTTGGACAGCGTATACCTCCGGTGATATGTGATGGGTGCATGTAATTTTAAACAAATGTGTACTTGTGCAAATATGTCTTTTGGGTCAAAATATAGATTGTGTGTAATTTGACAGGGGTGGGTTCTCTGTATCATAAACAGACCTCATCATGATGATACTTCATTTAATTCCCCCAATCAAGGGGAAGAGGATGAAGTGGCCAATGACAAGTGGAGAGGGGTGGGGTCTAGAAAGCTAGCCTCTCCACCCACTTTCAAAACACATAAAAGCAGACAGTCAGGACAGATAGGGACATTCAATTCCATTTGCTGCAACGCACTCTGCCGGACCACACAACATCCAGAAGATACTAGATTCAACACTTAGACTTTAAAACTCCAAAGAACTTGATTCAGAACTCAAAGCAAGGGCCTAAACCCACAAACTGAGAACTCTTCTCAGTGGGCCTCAGCATCCAGTAAACCTAACAGCGATAGCAGCATCCAGGAGCCGTGCAGATCAGCGCTGGGTCCAGAGAAAGCTGTGCAGAAAGATCCAGAAGCAGTGCTGTACCCAGAGAAAGCAGAGCAGTATCCAGAACCAGAGGCAGTGCAGAGCTGACCCAGACCGCTGTTCGCAGAACTAGAGAGCTGACCCAGACGCTGTGCGCAGAAACCGTCCGTGGTGAGTGAAGAAAACCTGTTGACCAGATCCGTGGCGAGGCCCATTTATTTCAAAAATATATTGTGAGTACCTAGCAGAACTGTGCAGAACCAATCTCTTAGTTAAAATAATAAAATTCAATCTATTTTAATCTAACCAGAACTGTCTCCTAACTGTCACCTGTCATTTGCAAAGCTGTCACCTGTCATTTCTAGTTGCTAGCTGTAACTTGTCACTTTGAACTTTTAAAATTTCAAATCTGAAAAACGACCTTTACCATATCGCTCATATCTCCGTGACCGTTTGTCTTAGAGACTTGCAGTAACTTTCCTCTGAAAGCTGGGAAAATTGGCTTTTCAACATACCTAGAACCGCATTCCTACTCCCTATACTTTTGCCGCAATCCCGAAAAACGCACTCGCGAATTTGCCGCGATTTGCAAATTTCTCCACGTGTGAAAACAGCAGCTTCCTTGCTTTCATTTGCCAAAAATTCGTTTAACCTGCCAATCATTCCTAGAACATTGCTAAAGTAAGCCTGAACTAATTTAAACCAACTAATCCTCAACCTGAACCTCTCGAAGGGAATTAAAAGCATTTTCAACATATTTCTCACTGCATTGTCGCCATATTAAAAGCATTTTGAGCCTTTGTAAAACTCATATCTATTCTCCTCTAAGCTTGCTGGGAAACTGGAACTCTGTATTACATTGTGATTGTATACCTGAACTGTGTGCTCTTCCTTCCATCTCCTTATATTGTATAGGGGGGGTGAATTGCCACAAAGGGAAAGTGATTACCTTGTCTTTTGTGAAACCATATCAGTTTATTTTCTATACTGCATTTCATTCATTCAACCTTGCATTTCCTTGAACCCTATAAAGCATTTTCTACCACATTATTCTTCTGTCCCTATTTACCAGTGTGCTACCTTATCCATTTCATGTCAACTCCTTAGTGATTATAAAGAAGTGGGCTAGTGCCAGATTCTCCGTTGTTAATCTTTATCATATCAGATTAAGTGTGATATTCAATTATTAATTTATTATAAAGTGTGATATATATATATATATATATATATATATATATATATATATTGTTTAAATTCTCAAATAAACCTTTTAACTTGCAAAACAGAACTACTTCTTGGCTCATTTGGGTCAGGGGGATTCCAAGAGAGGGGTGTTATATAGGGGTAGTCATCCAGAACGCATGAACTGGACATAAAGATATATCAATAAGGGTTTCCATTCAGTATCCCAGACTAGGCATTGACTTAGCTGTAGTGTTGAATTGAATCCTCTTACAAATTAGGGGCTCGTCCGGGATGTTTGGGTTAGATCTATCACTTGTGCAGATTAATACAGCGTGCCAGCTGACCAGATACACATATCCGGTCGGATCACCACGCTGTGTTACGCTGTAAAGCACTCCTCAAAGGAACGCTCTAAGGAAAAGGTCTGTTTTGCAAAAATAAAATACAAACTTCTGTAAGTCAGGACAGAGACCAATCTCTAGAATGACGACCTTGGTAGATATGAAAATAGCCAGAGAGCACTTCTTACATAAGTTATTTGTGAGAGGTGAGTGGACTCACCAGGACCGCATGGTCTGGTTGCAGGCCATCACGCAACAGGTCACTGAAACAGGGTCAGATATATGGGGAGATCAGGGTCCCTTACATGTGGCCCTGAGTGAACTATACATGGCTCCTAAAGCTAAGGATGAACAAGACAAGATGGTTAGGATAGCGGCATGCCTGTAACTATATATGGGAGACATGCAGGATAAATGTACTGAAAGCCAAGATCTGGCGAATAAGCGACAGATGGCGTTAGAGAAGGTCCAATCTGACCTGGTCTCTTCTGAGCAGAGGCTGCAGGGGAGCCAGGAGTCAGAAAATGATAGCAGGCAGTATATCATTAAAATAAAAGAGGACATGGATATACTGCAACAGGAAAAGACAGACCAGGATACCAGAATTCTGGCCTTGCAGAAGGAACGCCAAGACAGTTTGGACTCCCTACTGCAGAGCCAGAAAAAGCTGGAGCAACAGATCAATTTCAACAGGGCATGCACAGAGCAGGTAGCCACCCTGCAAATCCATCTAGACAGAGAGAAAGAGGAGAGCAATAAACTGATCCTGAAAGACCTGGATACCCAGGCAGAGTTTGATCAGGAGCGCCAGAAAGCTGGTGTCTTCCAAAGGCAAAGGGACGACCTGGTGTCACAAATTCAAGCTCTGGGTCAGAAAAGGGACACCTTAGGCCAGGAAGTCTGCCACTTAAGAAGAAAAATGGAAGAAAATCACCTGGCCCTCCAGGGACTGGGTGACCTCCAAAAAGAACACCAGAACTTGTTAGAGCACACCAGGAAGGTGGAGGATGCTCTGGCAAGAAATGAGCAGGCCAATAGGGACACAGCTCAGGAGGTAACCCTCCTGCAGCAAAGACTGGCCCAGTGCTCCAGGACCAATCAGGAAACGCAGAGAGAGAATGAGGCTCTCTGCCAGCACAATGATAGGCTCCAACAACAGGTAGCGATGCAGGAGAGACTGATATAGTCTAGTAGGGCCTTAACTGAGGAACTGAAGGCGCAGGCTCTTGCATTGCAACAGGGAGCAGGGGCGGATAGAGACCAGGTTCGCTGGGAAAGGGAAACTCCTGAGCATAAGCTCAAGCGCCCTAATACCAGAGGCCTTTATCTCTCTCAGTATCTGGACTCTGCCACCCCTATGTCCCCTGGTGCACATGAGCACCGGGCCACAGGGATGGCAGATTACTCTCCAGCCAGAGGCATGGGGCTCATAAGCCAGTACCTCCCAGGAATGGATGGGCGGGCATCCGGGTATGGGCACCCAAGCACAGTGCAATTTAGTGGGGAACCCCAGGAGAGTAGGCCCATTAAGGACATCCTGAAAACCTCTGCCCAGTTAGGTCAGTGGGGGGGTACCCATCAAATCCTGGCAGCAAAGAGGAATCTGAAGACTCCTCTGAACGGCGCAGGACACAGGAGACCAGGTCCCCACATTCTGCCAGCCATTCCCAGGCTCGCAGAATCCAGGAAAACCTGGAAGATCAGACAGGAACCTCTGGGAGCAGTGCCTCTGAGTCAGAGGATGAATGGACCAGGGTTACCCGAACCAAAAAGTCCAATAAGGCAAAAAGGGCCTTGCTTAAGGACCCATTGAAGCAAATAAAGGCAATAAGGAGTGTTATCAGGCCTTATCATAAGAACGCCAAGTATTCCGTATGGGAACACTTGGAGCTCTATGAGCAAATGATGGAGACTTTCCATTTGAAGGACAGCAGTAGCTGCATCCAGTACGTCAAATGGACATTCTCACCAGAATACTCCAGTTTCTTTGCGGGGCTGGAGGACCAAAATCATTTAACATGGTCCACCTATAAGGCGGCCATCTTGAAACATTTTTCTGTTCACAGAAATCCTCAAGAGGCTCGCAAGGCAGCCTACAATTTGCAATGTGGGGAGGATCAGGCCCCACAAGAATTCGTGCAAGAACTGAAACGTGCCTTTGCGCAGACCACCAGAAGGGTGCGCACAGACAGCAGAGAATTTGTTAATACTTTTTTCCATGCCTTGCCCAAATACATAATGACCCAGCTCGTGAGAGATTTTCATGAGAAAAGATCTTTAGAATGGGTCATTGAACAAGCCACCCGCATCTACGAGGTGGAGAAACCGGTGGAAAACAAAAAACAGCCCAAAAACCCCAAAGCCAACAGCACCCCTGCTGCTGCCAAGGTGGCAGAGGTAAAGGTTGCCCCCGTTTTGGATTTGGAGATGGGGGGGCCTAAAAACCTACCTGCACCTAATAATGCTAGGCCCAGAAGGTCCTCGGGCCAGTCACAGACAGGGAGCCAAGGAGGCAGCCCCACAAATGGGGTCCCTCGCTCTCCTGATTATGTAAGTCCCCGTTACAAGGGAAATCGACCCATCCTGGGTTATGTGTGGACTCCTCCAGCCCAAGGGGGGGGATCCAGCCAAGCACCTAACCCAGGGAACTTCCCTCCTAACTTCCCACCGGAGGGCAGAAATTCTCCAAATCCTGGGCAGAACTTTTTCCCCAGGTATCCACCCAATTTCCAGCCCCAAAATCATCCATCCTTCTTTCCCCAATTCCCTGAGCCCAGACAACCGAATCCGGGAGAGGGGAGGCCAAGGGTGGAGGGGTATCAAAATCTTCACAACCAGGGGTACTACCAGAGAAGGGATAGCTACCCTTCCCGGGATCAGCCCAGGGGAGAAAATAGAGCCCTGTATCATCCTGAGTGGGTTTCCCAGTTAGAGCGCCAGGTCCAAAATATGGCACGGGATCTGGGTCACATACTGAGGGCTCAACAGAACCCTCAGATGAGCGTGCCACCGCAGAATGCCCCAAACTCTGGACCTGGTACTCCAGAACAATGGCGGGGGCAGGACCCCGATAACACACCGGTTCCTAGGGAGGAGGCACAAGGGGAAGGGGGGTGTAAAGCCTTGGAGGAAGCTTCCTTCCCAACTTGTAAACAGCCCCTGGAAAACCAGGAACCAGAAACAAAATCTCCTGCCCCTGAAAGCCTGCCTCCCAAGGAGCAGAGGGGGGGTAGGAGAAACAAAGGACCCAAACAGACCCACTTTGTGGAGGAGGTACAGGTCTTCCAATTTGAGGGAGAGGGATCCTCAGAGGATCCTGGGGAAAGGACCTTCTCCTTCAGAGATGGGGGAACTCCTCCCAAGGAAAAATGGGTCCCAAGGGATGCCAATTCAGACTGGGGAGATATGGAGACTGAGCTACCGCCGCCCATCATCTCATCCCAGAACCCACAATACCAAAATCCCCTGGCTCAAACCCATCCTGATGACTGCCTCCAAAAAGGGGGGGGGCGGCCCAGAACCGGAACCAGGGGAACCCACAATGGCTCTGATCTCCAGTTGCCAACTGTTTCTTTCAGATTCCCAAGGCTCTCCACAGAATTCTGCCCAAATTTCTTCTCTTGCAATGTCCAAAACCAGAAAGTTAGCCCACCAGTTGTCCAGAAATGTGCATTATCTGTGCTCCCTTGAGGAGAAGGAGGGAAGATATTATGCCCCGGTACTAGTACAGGGGCAGGGTACGATTTCAGCGCTGGTGGACACGGGATCTCAAGCTACCCTTCTGTCCAAAAGGGCCTTTGATGAACTGAATGCAGGAAGGGGAGAGAATTACCAAATTCCTCTCACCTCACTTCCTGGACAACTCCAGAACTTTGACGGGAAGGAAATTCCCGTCGAGGGGACGGCAGATTTGGACATTAAAATTGGGCGACACAAGTTGAGACACCCGGTCATAGTTGTGACTCCAGAGGGCACCCCTTGTTTACTAGTGAATGACCTCCTGAGAAGGTTGTCACCCCTAATAGATTGCGTAAACAAGGTCCTCTGGACCCAGACTAGCCGACCCATAAAATTAAAACAGAGTGTCAACCATGTTAGTTTAAACGGCACATGCCACATGGTTGAACAAAAATCTGACCAAGTAGAATTCCACTTCCAGAATAACCAAATTCCAGACGTGACAGTAATAGCAGTAGGACAACAGACTGGTGATGGGGGGTCCTCTCTATTTCTGAAAATCAACCTTCCTTCCAGTCTAAAGTGGTATTCCACGCTGGAAGGAAACACTCTGAAATTCTATACTAATCCACAATCAGAAACTCCCCCTCCTATAGTCCAGAAAGATGTGAAATCAGCTCAGAGCCTGGCTGATATTCAGCAAATTGGAGAGCAGTTGTTCATCCCTGTTCAGTTAAATGATGGGAAGGACTCTGTTCTCGCTCGAGTGTGTGTGAACAACGGTAAGAGCTTCATCAGCGAAGCCATGTTCCGCCAACTTCCAAAAGATTCAGCCATTCCCACATTCAAACTGATAGACAAATGGAAATGGACCTGGAAGCACCCAATTCCAAACATCTCCTGCCAAGCAGGTGTATGCTCAAAATCTCCATTGGCAACAAGAGCATAGTCCACAATTGTTGGGTCGTGCAAGATGTCACTGCCGCTTTTTACTTAGGCAGTGACATTCTAAATCGCTTTGCCATTAGTTTGGACCTAATAAACTTCAAAGCTTGGTCCCGATTAGCGGATAATCCCATAGGCTTTGATGATCCAGAAAAAGCATTTAGGTCAGCTCAATTGATACCTTATGCAGTTGAAATTCAGATCAAAGAGGAAGTCACCATCCCAGAAAGGACCCGACAATTCTCCCTGGAAGTGAAAGCTAAAAGAGGACAACATTTGAAAAACCCTGATGCTTACATACATCTAAACGCTTCTCTCCAACAGCAAGGGTTGGGGGTAAACCCAACTCCATTAGTCAACATAGAACATGACACCATTCTAATAGAGGTGGATAACAGTGACTTAAAGAGTATTACTCTAGCCGCAGGCACCATTATTGGAATGGCGGTTGATGACCGACATTTTTCCATCGATTTAGGTAATGAACTGTTAGGGCCAATCCCCAAGGACTGCTTTGACAGTGACAGTGATGACAATACAACACCAGACAGGATTTTTACCCGGCATGGGGGAACTTCCTAGTGTACACTTCTTGCCCTTATGGTAAGGAAGATGTGACTTGTGACTTCAGGAGGGATGAGGTGATTTCCAGGTCCATGAGGGCTGCCTTTCCCACCTGAAGCCTCCAGTCCAAATCAGCACTCTGACCAGGGACTTCTCCACCCAGCTGGAGGAGGCCACTGAGATAGCCAAACCAGAAGTCTTTCCAGGCTTCAGGCAGATGGTGGAAGAGAGAGTCAACCTAGCTGAGGCCTGTGTGACTCTGGAACAAAAGCAAAAGTTGAAACAAGTTTTCTTGGATTTCCAAGATCTCTTTGCAGTAGACTCATATGACTGTGGCTGCACCGACATCCACACAACAACAATCCCCACGGACCCTGGCATGACTCCAGTGTTTGTGAAGCAATATTGTTTGCCTCTCGCATCCATGGAGTCCCTTACTGAAATAATTAAGAACCTTGAGTCCCGGGGAATAATCCATCCAGTTCACAGCACCTTCAATAATCCGGTGCTGGGACTATTGAAGCCAAACGGCCAGTGGAGACTCTGCGCCGACTTCAGGGAGCTCAACAAACGGGTCCATACTTCCCGATGGCCTCTGCCCTACATTGACCAAGGGCTGGCCCAGATCCAGGGGGCACAGGTATTCACTGCAATAGACCTGACCAATGGATACTGGACTGTGCTTGTCAGTAGGGAGGACCAATACAAGCTGGCTTTTACCTTTGGGGGCCAGCAGTACACATGGACCCGGACTCCCTTCGGATACCTCAACTCCGGCAATGAATTCAACATTTTGATACACAAGGCCATGCCCGACCTGGGTGCAAGGGGTAACCTGGCTTATGTAGATGATGTCCTCATCAAAAGTTCATCTGTGGAGGAACACATAGCGGAGATCCGTTATGTTCTGACGCAGTTGAGGGCCGCCGGAGCAAAACTTTCCTTTCAGAAAGCACAGTGGTGTAGAACCCGTGTTCATTTCTTGGGGCATGAGATTACTCCTCAGGGTCTCTGTCCCCAGGAAAAGAAGCACTTCAGAAACTGAAAGACCCCACAACTCTGCGGGAACTAAGGAGCCTCCTTGGACTGACTAATTACAGCAGAAAGTTCATTGAGGGCTACGCAGAGATCACCAGACCCCTGATTCATCTCCTGAAGGGGGGGGTCAAGTGGGAATGGGGTCCAGAACAAGCCGAGGCGGTAAAACAACTCAAGAGAAGCCTCTCACAAGCGCCTTGCCTAGCTTACCCTGTCAGAAACAAGGAGTTCATCCTGGAGACGGGGTTCTCTAAAACGTGCTTGACGGCGGTATTATACCAAAAGCATGACAAGGTCAATAAAGTAATCTCCTATGCGAGCAAAACTTTATCCTCTGTGGAGGAAAAATTCAACGATTGTGAGAAGGCACTCCTGGCAACGGTGTGGGCATTGAAGAATTACCGCCCGTTTATCCAGGGGGAACACATCATAGTGGAGACTCCACACCAGCCTCTGCAATATCTCCAAAGTGACAGAATCTGGGCCGGAAATGTGAGTAATTCCTGAATTACTTCCTGGATTCTGTCAATGCAAGGCTTTCCTGTGGAGGTCAGATATGGCCAAAACAAGAAGAGTCCCCTCGCGCAAGGTCTGGCTGACTTGCATGATTGTGCCAGAGAAAACTGTCTCGAGGACGAAAGTCTAAAGATCAAGGACAACACGGAGGCATACCTTAATTCCCCACACAAAGTCTTTGAAGAAGACAAGTGTGAGGGAATGCCCACTGTCTATGTGGATGGATGCTTTTACCATGTTGACAACGACGGGGAGAAAGAACTGGTGGCTGGCGTAGGGAATGCATGGGTGAAGGAGTTTCCAGAACCCTCCGCTGGATACAAAATTGGTCCCCGAAGTAGTCAGGTGGCAGAATTGATGGCTGTGCATCAAGCCATCCTCACTGCTGTCCAACATCAACTCCACGAACTGGTCATAATCACAGATTCTGATTATGTACGGAACGGGTTCGTGGAGCACCTGGTTAATTGGAAAACCAGAGGCATGTTATGTGCTAACAACAAACCCTTGAAACATGGGAAGTCGATCCAAAACATTGACGATCTGGTCACCTCGAATGAGATGACCATCTATTGGAAAAAAGATCAAGGGTCATTCCAAAGTAGAGGGACCAGACAAAACTGGAAATGACTTAGCTGATCAGCTGGCCAAAACCGGGGCCATCCAAGGGGATCTAATTGAGATTGAGTCCCTGTTCGGGGAAATCCAGGTCACTGCTATCACTAGGTCCCAGACAAATGCTCACAATGATCTTTCAATAATGTGCATGTTCATATCGGTTGAGTTCTAAAATTTATATGCCACCCCACTATATCAATGGTGGGGGAAAAATGTCTATGAATAGGTATTGCCGCTCTTCTTTTGTCGTCCTAGGAGAAAGAAAACCTTGAGACTGGCCAGGGAGGACGATCCGGAGACCGGGAGCAGAGACGCAAGGGGCCCGGGGTACCGCCCAATCTTCCCATCAGGACCGGCGAGGAGAACCGATCGATCCGACCGGATGGAGAAAAAGATGCTGAACTGTGCCATCTATTGGAAGAAGATGAGGAAACATCCCAGATCTTGCGAGTTCCATCAGTGAAACTGAATGGCCATCGCAAGAGGGGGGCTTGTGGGATGTTTTACCCATGCATCCGAGCCCTACCTCAAAAACTGTGCAGTACTGGCATTGAAAACATCATGATGGCCAGAGATTCCCACAAAAGGCCCAGGGAAATGCATGAAGAATAGGCTGCCACCCATTTTTGCCGATGTTATGGGCACAGAAGGGCACTGCCTAAAACCACCATTGGACTACCACACAGTAGCCTGAAACCATTGGGAATGGCAATGCTGATTGCCAAAAGCAACCTAGAACTGTGGGGAATTCATTTTCTTAAATCCCCAAAATGGTTGCATTACCAGTACTTACCACTATCAGAAAGCCGGCGTTTTAAAACAACACCAGACATTTGTGTAAAACTGAATAAATGAACCCAAAGCAGGCCAAAGAAAGACTTACCGAGAGGTGGATACAATGTAAAGTTACATTCTGAAGTGACTTGAATGTTCATAACAAGACTGGCAGAGCTCTGCAGGTCTGCAGCAGCCTAACTGAAACTGGATTTAAAACTACCAAAAATCGAAAATGTTTAAATTAACTGAGTGACCTTTTGAGTGTCACATAGTTTGTCACTGTTGAAATGTCATAGTTTTGAACTTAGAATCAGCATTCTAGCTGCATATGTAAAAATTGTCTTTACTCAAACTGGGGAACAAAAAGTGACATTTATCTGAAACCTGGCTTAATGAAACGGAATTCTGCCCACCAGCTACCCCCGACAGGGGTTGAGACTTGCACAACAGCTGTGTTCCCAGGCCTAGCTGCCTTTTGGTGCTCCCACCAAAAGGGATATGACACTTCTCTGATTGAATTACCTGGGCTCTGCAGGAAATTGAACAAAGCCCTGTCCTGACTCAGGCAAATGTTTTATTGGGGGTGTCATAAAAATGGCTTCCTCTTGGCAGAAACTGGGAGGGGGAGAAACTGGAGACAGAAGCTGAGCTTGAAGAAAGTGGAAAGACTGGTTTCTGTACCATGTGACCTGAAAAGACACACCCCTGTAGCCAGAATATGGTTTTAGAAAAAGATGAATAACTCATAGTACGGACTAGTCATAATTATTTAAATGATACCATAATTCTTGTGATTTTTCTGCCCACATTTTAAGAGGTTTTTAGAACCGGTGGCATGATCTGGGGGCAAGCTAGCAGTTAATAGGGTATTACGTAAAATATATGCATGTTAAAAATCTGACACTTCATCAATTAATGTCCATACTCCTTGCGCACATGTGTGTAAATTTGGGTTAATGTCCGATATTGCAAAACCAGTTAAAAAGGGCAAATGTTGCCATTTCTCAATGCAAGCTCTCAGGAATAGCAGATTTGGACAGGGTATACCTCCTGTGATATGTGATGGGTGCATTTAATTTTAAACAAATGTGTACCTGTGCAAATATGTCTTTTGGGTCAAAATATAGATTGCGTGTAATTTGACAGGGGTGGGTTCTCTTTATCATGAACAGACCTCATCATGATGACACAACATTTCATTCCCCCAATCAAGGGGAAGAGGATGAAGTGGCCAATGACAAGTGGAGAGGGGTAGGGTCTAGAAAGCTAGCCTCTCCACCCACTTTCAAAACACATAAAAGCAGACAGTCAGGACAGATAGGGACATTCAATTCCATTTGCTGCAACGCGCTCTGCCGGACCACACAACATCCAGAAGATACTAGATTCAACACTTAGACTTTAAAACTCCAAAGAACTTGATTCAGAACTCAAAGCAAGGGCCTAAACCCACAAACTGAGAACTCTTCTCAGTGGGCCTCAGCATCCAGTAAACCTAACAGCGATAGCAGCATCCAGGAGCCGTGCAGATCAGCGCTGGGTCCAGAGAAAGCTGTGCAGAAAGATCCAGAAGCAGTGCTGTACCCAGAGAAAGCAGAGCAGTATCCAGAACCAGAGGCAGAGCAGAGCTGACCCAGACCGCTGTTCGCAGAACTAGAGAGCTGACCCAGACGCTGTGCGCAGAAACCGTCCGTGGTGAGTGAAGAAAACCTGTTGACCAGATCCGTGGCGAGGCCCATTTATTTCAAAAATATATTGTGAGTACCTAGCAGAACTGTGCAGAACCAATCTCTTAGTTAAAATAATATAATTCAATCTATTTTAATCTAACCAGAACTGTCTCCTAACTGTCACCTGTCATTTGCAAAGCTGTCACCTGTCATTTCTAGTTGCTAGCTGTAACTTGTCACTTTGAACTTTTAAAATTTAAAATCTGAAAAACGACCTTTACCATATCGCTCATATCTCCGTGACCGTTTGTCTTAGAGACTTGCAGTAACTTTCCTCTGAAAGCTGGGAATCTTGGCTTTTCAACGAACCTAGAACGGCATTCCTACTCCCTACACTTGTGCCGCAATCGCGAAGAACGCACTCGCGAATTTGCCGCGATTTGCAAATTTCTCCACGTGTGAAAACAGCAGTTTCCTTGCTTTCATTTGCCAAAAATTTGTTTAACCTGCCAATCATTCCTAGAACATTGCTAAAATAAGCCTGAACTAATTTAAACCAACTAATCCTCAACCTGAACCTCCTGAAGGGAATTAAAAGCATTTTCAGCATATTTCTCACTGCATTGTCGCCATATTAAAAGCATTTTGAGCCTGTGTAAAACTCATATCTATTCTCCTCTAAGCTTGCTGGGAAACTGGAACTCTGTATTACATTGTGATTGTATACCTGAACTGTGTGCTCTTCCTTCCATCTCCTTACATTGAATAGGGGGGTGAATTGCCACAAAGGGAAAGTGATTACCTTGTCTTTTGTGAAACCATATCAGTTTATTTTCTATACTGCATTTCATTCATTCAACCTTGCATTTCCTTGAACCCTATAAAGCATTCTCTACCACATTATTCTTCTGTCCCTATTTACCAGTGTGCTACCTTATCCATTTCATGTCAACTCCTTAGTGATTATAAAGAAGTGGGCTAGTGCCAGATTCTCCATTGTTAATCTTTATCATATCAGATTAAGTGTGATATTCAATTATTCATTTATTATAAAGTGTGATATAAAGAACGCACTCGCGAATTTGCCGCGATTTGCAAATTTCTCCACGTGTGAAAACAGCAGTTTCCTTGCTTTCATTTGCCAAAAATTTGTTTAACCTGCCAATCATTCCTAGAACATTGCTAAAATAAGCCTGAACTAATTTAAACCAACTAATCCTCAACCTGAACCTCCTGAAGGGAATTAAAAGCATTTTCAGCATATTTCTCACTGCATTGTCGCCATATTAAAAGCATTTTGAGCCTGTGTAAAACTCATATCTATTCTCCTCTAAGCTTGCTGGGAAACTGGAACTCTGTATTACATTGTGATTGTATACCTGAACTGTGTGCTCTTCCTTCCATCTCCTTACATTGAATAGGGGGGTGAATTGCCACAAAGGGAAAGTGATTACCTTGTCTTTTGTGAAACCATATCAGTTTATTTTCTATACTGCATTTCATTCATTCAACCTTGCATTTCCTTGAACCCTATAAAGCATTCTCTACCACATTATTCTTCTGTCCCTATTTACCAGTGTGCTACCTTATCCATTTCATGTCAACTCCTTAGTGATTATAAAGAAGTGGGCTAGTGCCAGATTCTCCATTGTTAATCTTTATCATATCAGATTAAGTGTGATATTCAATTATTAATTTATTATAAAGTGTGATATATATATATATATATATATATATATATATATATATATTGTTTAAATTCTCAAATAAACCTTTTAACTTGCAAAACAGAACTACTTCTTGGCTCAGTTGGGTCAGGGGGATTCCAAGAGAGGGGTGTTATATAGGGGTAGTCATCCAGAACGCATGAACTGGACATAAAGATATATCAATAAGGGTTTCCATTCAGTATCCCAGACTAGGCATTGACTTAGCTGTAGTGTTGAATTGAATCCTCTTACAGTCTTGATGAATTTTCCCGTTTGAGAATTGATCCCCCATTATCAAAAAAAAAGTGGCAAAATACCTGATTTAGGTAACACCATCCTATCCCTACATCCATAGGGAGGCAAGAAAACCAACCTTGGTTTGTATAAAAAATAAGCCCACTTTCTTTACATTTGCCACAGCAATATTCCTAAAAAATTCTTCCTAGCTTTCACAAGTTCCAACTAAAACAGACTCGACTGCATGGACACAGAACAATTCAATACCTTGGGGGTCATTAAGAGTTTATCAATATCCTGGTGGTAAATCTGCCAGAATACCAGCAAACAGACTTACCGATACCGCCACTCAGTCCATTGGTATTTCTGCTGAATGATGAGTGGTGGTAGATGGCGTAAATCCCCATTTCATGGAGACCCTTTGGACTCCATTGGGGCTTTTGCTGTTATTATAGGCACCAGTATTACTGGCGCCTGTAATACTGGTGATTTATGCCGATAAGGTGGCAGAATGACCGCCAACTCTTAGCTGGAGTTCAATCCGCCACCTTACTGTTAATGTGCCAGTATACATTAATACCACCATGTTATTACCACACCGCCCAATTTTAATGACCCCCAACTTGTCTTTATCACAAATTACTTGACATTTCCTACAGCAACCCCTCAGGATATTCTGATTGCTATTCTGCACCTTCCAACTGTCAATTTACTTCTAAAAGTGGTTTCTAAAACAAGTCAAAGCATCATATTATACATACACATACACATAAAGAACAAAGAAATACTAGGCACAATGGCCATCCCAATTCAAATGAATGCAATTTAAAGTTGGCATGAATGCAGTGCTGCTTAGGTCATGAAACATAATTATTAAAGCCTTTCGCTGTTCAAGCAAAACCATAGAACCCGTTCTCTCTCCTGTGCTTTCACCATCAGTCCAGATTTAGGGGAAGAAAGGGTTTTTAAGTGTCTCAACTGTGGAAATCCCCTTCCAAGCTAATTACCATTTAGTTTTTTCAGTGCATCTCCTCAAGCCATACGTCCCATGCTCCTTGGTCTCTCTGCCCTCCCTCTTGGCTATATTCTCCAGGCTTATGCATAAACAATATTCCCCAAGCGCATGTATCACTACTATTCCCCAATCACATGTATCTGTAAACTTCGAGAATATGGCGCCACTCCGGTTATCTTACTATTCCCTTTCCAAGGTCTTCAGGTGACTGGCAAAATACTTCAGGAAGCTATTCAATGGGCATTCAGCATGATTCTAGCTGCTTAATATATTATGAGACCTTGAGTCTAAGGCCCTCATTCCAACCCAGGCGTTAAGGGTTTAACGGCGCTGTCGGCGCCGTTAAACCCTTAACGCCTGATTTCCACCTTAACGCCTGCTTTCTGCAGGCGTTAAGTACCAAGGCGCTAAGCGTCCTTGCCGCTAATTACGGCACCGTAATTTACGGTGCCATAATTAGCGCCTTCCCCACTCCCATTATGCCCTCTGGGGCAAAAATGGGAATGGGGAAGCGTAAATGGGGATTGGGGATTTACCGCCCCACTCACCTTGGAATGGGGCGGTAAATCCACCATCCACCATGGTGTAAACGCAGTTTACACCATGGTGGTAAAGTAGGGAACTTACCACCTGGGTTGGAATGAGGGCCAAACTCTGCTCTCATTCTGAAGGAAGCTTTTCTCTGTACTAATGTGCGCCGTCTGAAAAACGCACCCTTTTCACAAATGTAATGCATATATGTTGGAGGCTGAAACAGTTTAGCGCCTTTGTACCCTACCTTCAATAAGCTATTTAAAGAAATGTTGAATAAAAAATGCATCACTCTATGTTTGTGATATAACTTCAATAACTTCAGAACGCATCATTAATCTGTATAGATGCTGCCTCCCTCTCTAAGAATAATTATTCCTATAGGAGCCTCTTTTATTCTTTGAAATGCTTTAAGCACTTTATGTTTATGTTTATTATTTGATAGTGGGCACAAAACCCAGGGGTAGCCGGGCGCAGCAGGTACAAGGTTACTTAAGTTTAGATTGCATACAGAGTATAAAAATCGTATCAATACAGTACGTAGATGTCAATACAAGCAGTTGGAATGAGAAACTAACATGTTACAGTATTGAAAATGTGTACAAAGGTAAAAGGGTGAAAGCAGAATCGTCTTGGACTGGGTTACAGGAGTATCAAGGCCATTAGGTACCATGAAAATTAGTTGTCGTTGGACCAGAGCCAGTTTTTTACCTTAAATCTGAAGTTAGAGTAGGGTAGGTTAGCTCTCAGCGCAATGGGCAATGCGTTCCAAGCCTGGGCAGCTCTGACAGGGAAGCTTGCTCCACTCGCTTTGGATCGTCTAAATCTAGGAGTTTCGAGCAAGAAGTGGTTGGTAGCCCTAGTGTGATGGCTGGATGATTTTCTGGTCAGTCTGGCCGAGATGTAAGGGGGTGCTGTGTTGTTGAGCCCCTTGTGGGTAAGCGATAGTGTCTTGAGCAGGACTCTGTTGCTGATTTTAAGCCAATGGTGGTCTTTCCTGATGTTGGAAATATGTGCTCTACGGGGTATGTCAAAGGATTCGCATTTTATTTATAATGGTTTTATTGGCTCCTGCATAAAGGGCATTGCAAAAGTCCAATTTGGATATTACTAATGCATTAGCTAGCATGATGCAGTTAGTTTAAGAGAGGTAAGGTCTACAGGTCCTGATTAATTTACAAGTGTACACTGTGGAGGATGCCAGGGTGTTAACTTGTTTTTTAAGAGATAAAGTGGAATCGAGGTAAAAGCCTAGAGTTTTTACCTCAGTAGCCACCTTGATTATGTTACCATCTATGTTGAAATTTCGATAGTTTGGACTCAGTTTTTTGAGGTTGGAGGCGGAACCCAAGATCAGTATCTCAGTTTTGTCGTCATTTAGCCAGAGGCCGTGGGAGGCCATCCATGCCTGAATGAGGTGGTAAATTTTGTTTACTAGCGCTGTGTCTTTGATAAACTTGCCTGATAGTGGTATGAGAATCTGCGTATCGTCCGCATAATTAGTATAGGTTACCCCTAATCTTTCAAGTTTGTCGAAGAGAGGCTTAGTAAAGATGTTATACATTGTCGGGGAGACACATGAGCCTTGTGGGACACCACAAGTGATCTGGATTGGGTCCGCTGCCGCTACAGGGGAGAACACTCTCATCGTACGGTTAGCTAGGAAGGAGTGTACCCATGCTATAGCTTCACTTGAGAAATGGGCGGCCGACGCTAACTGGTTGCATAATATTGCATGATCCACCAGGTCAAAGGCCACTGATAGGTCAAGGAGGAGGAGCATAGCTGTACTACCTTTATCCTTCAACTCATCGATTTGTGTCTTGAGGTCGATAAGGGCCGTTTCAGTACCGTGCAGTGGTCTGAAGCCAGATTGCCGTGAACCTAATAGTTGGTGTATCTCCAAATAGTTTTGGATTTGGAGGTAGGCTACTCTATCAATGATTTTAAGGAGGAATGGGACCGTAGTAATGGGCCTGTAGTTAGTGGGGATTGCTGGGTCAAGTGTCTGTTTTTTTAGTAGGGGCAGTACCCAAGATTCTTTAAGGTTTGTGGGTACAGTACTCGTGTTGAAGGAGGCATTGATAAGTTTTGAGATGAAGGGTGCTAAATCTCTGGCTGCATCCTTGATGATTTGCGCAGGGCAGCTGTCGCCTTGGCAGTTTGATAGTTTAAGGGATAGAATGACCTTTTCAGTTTCCAATATAGAAATATTAGTAAACCTGAAGGGTTTACAGTTGCTTTGGGTGGATGTGCTGGGTATCTCTTTCAGTGGGGTGGTATGAGTTCCACTAGGGCTCAAGGAGGCTTTTTCTTAGCAATTTTAGATTGAAGGGTTGTGATTTTATTTGCTAGGGCATTTTGGATGCTGGTGCACCAAGATTTGTCCTTGGGGACATTGTCTGTAGGGGCAATTGGGTTTTCCAATTCACAGAGAATGGTGAAGAGCTCTTTGGAGTT
The DNA here is from genome assembly GCF_040938575.1 of Ambystoma mexicanum. Classification (NCBI taxonomy): domain Eukaryota; kingdom Metazoa; phylum Chordata; class Amphibia; order Caudata; family Ambystomatidae; genus Ambystoma; species Ambystoma mexicanum. The sequence goes on along the minus strand of NC_090931.1, from coordinate 1,190,989,861 downwards.
CGAGTTGGCTTTACTGATTCTATCATTGAATTAATCTTTTTTGGTTTGAATTATTTCCTTCTTGTATTTTTGGCAAAGTTGGCAAGTGTGGTTTTATTGTCAGCAGAAGGAGTATGCCTCCAAATAGCTTGGAGTTTGCGTTTTTGGATGTGCATTTCTTTGAGATGGGGGTTGAACCAAGAATTAAGGTGAGTTTCATGTTTACTTTTATGGAGTTTGATAGGGGCGATCAGGTCTAGAGTTTTGGCCATGGCATTGTTAAATGACTCAACTAACTCGCTAGGGTTGGATTCATTGGAACTAGCTGTGAGAGCTGGTAGGAGAAGTGGGAGTAGTTTATCAGCTGTGATTTCTTTTTTGCTTCTCGTTGGCATGGGGGGTGCTATTTTATTCTTGTTAGGTTTGGGAGGCTCGATGCTAGCTGTAAAACGAATAAGATAGTAGTCCGTCCATATTTGAAGTAGAATACTAGAGCTGGTGATGTCGCAGTTATGGTTGGCTATCCAGTCTAGTGTGCGTCCTTTTGTGTGTGTAGGAGCTAGGACATTTTGGGTAATGTCATGATTGACTAGAATAGATTGGATAGATTGGGCTTGTTTGTCTTCAGCGTCATTAAAGCCCAGGTTAAAGTCACCTAGTAAAAGGAGCTGGGTGGAGTCTTTAATGCTGTTAGTGAGGAGGCTGGATAGGTCTTCCTCAAAGTTGCCTAGTGGGCCTGGTGGTCTGTACACTAGAAGTATCGTTAGTGTGCTATTGTTTGAGATAGGTATTTTAGCTGATAGAGGTTCGCACGATGTGATTGCTGGGTGTGGGGTGAGTCTAGCAGCTAGCTGCGTTTTGGTTATGATGGCCAGGCGCCTCCTCTAGTGTTAGGTCGGTCGACTCTTAGGATGTTGCAATTGTCCGGTACAGCAGTCATGAGGGCAGGGCCGGCTGCATCATGGAGCCAGGTTTCAGAAACAGCAAGGATATCTAAGTTCTCCATAGCCAGTATATCAGCTATTTCAGTATTGTGTGCTATAAGGGACCTAGAATTAATAAGGGCTCCTGATAATGTAGGAGTTGTAGTGGTATCTATGGCCGATCTGGGATTAGGGTGGTTGGGTCTCCTCTGTTTGTACTATAGGTCACCATGTGGTTCAGGACGATTTATCGTCACTGAGTCTAGGAAGTTAGGATTAATGGCAGTAGAGGTACGTGTAGGTACATATGATATGAATATTAATGCACTTAAAAGCACTAAAGTTTAAATTGACATCAGGCATATATTACAATGAAACTTCAACTACCAACGCTACGAACATGGTACCACATGCATTGACAGGATAACTCTTTTAAAACACCAGAAATTACTTATTTACCCCATTTAGGTTGCACAATTGTGCCTAGGCCTATAGAGCCAAAACGATAATGGTCTAATATGGGCTGAATGGTAAAAATAGCAAGACACTTCCAGGTCTCCTGGAGGAATATAATTTGTGCCCCAGAAATAAAATTTTGCCGAAAACAAAATTACTGGCACCATTGTTTCTGGACTGGCAGGGTCTGAATGCGGCCAAGTAACTTGATTGATTTTTAAGACACAGTGGCCCTCATTTGAGTTTGGAGGTAAGGGAAAAATGATGCAGGTAAAGGATTACCGGCATTGCTTACTGCTACGGGCTATTCTGACCAACCAGACCGCTATTAACGGCACTGTAAAGTACGCATTAGCGGCATGCCGTAAACTGGAGTAGATCACAAGTGAAGCGGACATGCAAATTACAGCCTCATGAAGGTGGAAAAAGTGCCGTAAATACCGGCATCGCCGACCTGCCATAAAGAGCCCTGAACAGTGTTCCCAACTACCACAGGCTCACACAATGAGCACAGGTGGAGGCAATGGAGTCAGGCCCAGTACAAAAGGAGCACACCCACACACCACACCCCCTCCCACACCAAGATGATTCCAATAGAGTTAGCATTACTGGAGCTGGAGGACTTGCTTGCATTCCCACAACATCAACAACAACAACAACAGCCGCCACCACAGAGGAGACGGAGGAGGAGAAGGAGGGTGAGACAGGCCCAGCATGCCCCACCAGTTCAGCCACCGTTACCACGCTGGCAGCCCCCAATCCCTCGCATCAGAGCCACTCCCTTCAACCTAACCCCTGAACAGATCCATACCCTGTACCGTCTGGACCAGGACACCATCACCACCATAGTGGACCTGATACACGCTACATAGTGAGCCTCATTGAAATACTCACCGCCATCCCCCTCTACTGAAGGTAGTGTCTGTGCTCCACTTCCTTGCCACAGGCACCTACCAGCACACAGTGGGGTAAATTCATGGCATATCACAACCCTTATTTTCCTGGATTCTGAACCAAGTGCTGGATGCCCTCCTCAAGCACACAGGGGTTACATATCCCTACCACGGACTCCCCAGGAGATATTTGATACAAAAGTTGCCTTCCATGCACTGGCAGGCATGCCAAATTGTGTAGGTACCCTCAACTGCACCCATGTGGAGTTGGTGGTCCCGCATGCCATGGAGGTGGTGTACCGCAACCACAAGCAATACCACTCCATCAATGTGCCGATGGTATGCGACGCCAGCAAGATCATCACACATTGTTGTGCCCGATATACCGGATCAACTCATGACTCTTTGGTCCTGCGGAACCCCACGCTACCACACTTCATGGAGCGAGATGCTGGACGACGTGCCTGGCTGCTTGGTAAGTAGCAGGACTGGCACATGGCATTGAAAAATGGGGAGAGATGCACACACCACCATGCTGGCAATGTTGATGTGACTGCACAATGTGCATATCACCAAACATTGTGCCCCAAACCATCACATACCGTACAAGACACAAAAAATCCCATATGAATGAAGTAAGGTCCACACCTATCACGACATGACTAACAGGAAACCACCCCACATCCCACGACACGTGCACCACCCATCAGCGACCCTCACCCTCTGTAACACCATCCTGCACCATGCAGTGCATATGCACCATGTTGCAGTCTCCAGCATATCACCACACGGGACAAGCATCCCTGGGAGTGCATAATACTGAACCTACTTAGGAATCCACTGTCCGGCACAGGGCCAGCACAATCACAGGAGTGCTGCATATCACCATGAGAATGCCAATACTGATTGCCCAATATTGCACAGACTACTGTCAAATCTCACAGGACAAAACACCTCACTATTTGGACACTAACACAGCTGTATGCATACACCATGCATGTGCAACTAGACGTCAGAGCACACCTTCATCTTGAAGATGAAACACACACCATTAGACCATGGCACAGGACACATGGAGGGACAGAAAATGGCGGGAATGCATCCAGGGACATGGCCTTTGTGGGCAACGATAACCTGCAGGCATGTGTGACTAGTACAGCTGTCCTTCATGATTCCCCTGACATTTACCTTCATTTTCCTCTCATACAGGTGATAGTGGCTATCCCTTGAAGCCGTCGCTCCTCACCCCTGTCCAAAACCCACAGAACAGGCACGAGGAGGACTACAATCGTTCCCATACCCGTACCCGTGTGGTCATCGAGCAGACCTTTGGCCTGTTGAAGGCACGATTTCGCTGCCTCAGCCGGTCGGGTGGGGCACTCCTCTACAGGCATGAGAAGGTGGCCAAGATCATCATTGCATGTGTAATGCTGCACAATATGTGCGTCTGCCGGAACGTGCCCCTGCCCCCTGACATTGAACTGCTACCACCTGATGAAGATGAAGGGGAAGATGAAGATGTGGCTGGACACTTAACGGTGCCGATGCACATGAGGGACATGCTGTGCACCAGTCAGTGATTGCACAATATTTCTGACACCCATGTCAGCAGAGGGTGACATGATCGTTGGACAGAGGGCACTGGGTGTGGGGGTACATGTACACTATGCACTGTATATGAATAAATGACACATGCGCAATGATGAATGTCCACTCAGGTCTTCTTTTTCAAACAACCACTGTATTGAATGTAACAATATGAACGTAAGTGACAAGACCCTCCAACACCCTCACCCCCTCCTCCTCCTCCCACAACTCCCACACACACCCTCTTCCCCTCACCCTCCCCCCACAACTCACCCACACAAGTCCCATTGAGTCCACAAAGCCTACATGAGGCTGCCATAACATTCACTCAGCACTCCCAGAGCCAGGGGGTGGCATGTTCCGTTGGCGCAGTTCACAGACCCACCTGCGGAATGGGCTGGTTTTGATGGAATTGCAGGAGGATGGTGTGGCCTCCTGCTGAGGTTCTGGGGCAGGATGACCTGCCTCCAAGGCATCAGCGATGTGCCCTAGCACCTGCCGGAAGGCCGAGACCTCCTCGCAGAGGTGGTTGGTGTTGTCTATAAAGGACCGGGCCATTGCTGACAACTTTGTACACCACTCCTCTCTGGCCTGATGGTTGTCCTGTACAAATTCACGGATTAGTGCAGTGAGCAGGTCAGCCCGCTGTGGCCCTGCGGCTGCACCTGTGGGTGTGCTGGGAATCTGGCTGTCATGCCCAGCCTGCTCATCCTCCCCAACACTGAATACTGGACTGAGATGTCCCTGGGTGTGGTCATAGCCAAACTGCTCTGGGGTGTTGGTGTTCACGGTATCACTCGTAGATACCTGGGGGGATGCAATTTGGGTTGGGGTATGGACAACATCCATTATATCATCCTCTATGGTGCCCCAGATGTCTTCCTGGCTACTGGATGTCTTCATCTACTGTAAGGGGTGCCTTGGCTGCCACCTCCCCAGCCACACTGGACTCCTCCGAAAGGGGTGTCTCACAGGTGTCTCAAGGCAGAACAGTGGGTGGAGGAGGGTGGTGGTGCTGTGTCCTCATCGGGACTTGGTGGTACAGGTGAAATGTGTACCTGCGGTGGCTTGGTTGCTGGGACACGGCGCCCCCTGGCTTGTCCCCTGGAGGTTGATGGTCAGTTGCTGTCCTCCTGGGACCTCTTACTGGGTGTGGCCGGTGCAGAGGTGGTGTCCTGCTCTTCGCTGTCATGCTCACCGCCTGTGGGGGTGGAATAGAGGGATGTCATGAGTGGTGTTTGAATAGGCATCATACATACATTGGGACAATTTCGCATCCACACAATTGTGGGTAATAGACAGTTGTGTTGGGAAGGGCACGTCATTTCATACATATGTGGTAAATGCAGCCATATGTTGGCGTCACTGATGTTGGCCAGGAATAGTGTTGTCTGACATGCTCACTATTTTGGTAATGCACGCTGTGTGCCTTGTGGAATTTCCTACTTTGTGTGATATGTGTCATGTACGATATTGCCTTGCAGCAGGCATCAGCATGTGTCTCAGTTGCTTCGGCCTACTTTACAGGGAGTGTGTGTGTGGCCGACCATGGCGTGACTCTTTGGACAGACATTGGGAGTGACTTTCATCAGATCTGACTTAGCCGTGTTTCCTTTGGACACTCACCTCCATCAGCAGATGTTGTGGCGCCACACTCCATCTCGCCTACGTCTTCAATGGATTCTGACCCAATCATGCTTGCACATGTGTCCTCCCACGGGGTGAGCTTTATGGGTGAACTAGGTCCTCCTCCAGTTTCCATGACCTGGGTGCAATTGACCGATAATATGTTGCGCACCCTTAGGTGCAGATCGTCCCACTGCTTACAGCAGTCTTTCACTGTGTGGGGTGTGTTGCCCACTGCACTAACCTTCTGGGCAACAAGTGCCCAGATCTCTTTTTTACACAGCACTGCCTATCTCCTCATGTTGCTGCTGAAGACTCTGCCTGCATGCTCGTGGAAAGTGTCCACAAGCATCTGGAGCCCGTCCTGATTAAATCTTTCCTTTCTGAGGCGGGCAGATCCCTTCTTCAGGACTTTCGGCATTCTTGTCTTGTAGGAGGTACTTTTGAGCCGATCAGCAGTGTCCCCGGGGTCCTCTGTGCTGAGGATAGCAATGGATTGTGTTTTTAAAGATGGCCGCCGTGCTCCTTCCCGTTCCTGTGCGATGACGCTATTTCCGGTTCCGCTTATTAGTGGTGACTGTAAATAGCGGTGTCCGCTACTTACGGTCACCGCTATTTACAATCACCGCTAATGACGCATTGGACTATGTCGGTAGTGTAATCTGCACTTAGCTTGATGCCGGTAAGTGCTTTTTGAGAGCCTTTTGCGGCATGGCGCTAGTTACCTTGCCCGTGAAGTCTTAATAGTCCTTTATTAGCGGACTGGTGCCACCACGGACATGCTATTTGCACCATGCCGGTAAGGGACGTTACTTAACTCCAAATTCGTTATTCGGGCCAGTAACTTCATTGGATCTGGCTTCACATTTGACATGCAGGTGGTGCTTGTTATCTTCAGGTAGACAAGATGTTGCTATAGGTTTTTTTTGGGCACATTACAGTTCATTTCCAATCTTTGCGTTGTGAGCATTCGATATTTGATCACAAATTGGGAAATGGTGGTACAAGTGGCAAAGTGCATCATAGGATTGTAAATGGTTGTTTACACCTCTTGCTTTAACAAGTATAATCAAAATATCATTCACAGAGGTTAAATGAGTTTTCACAGTGGCTATAATATAATCAAGGTCCTAATTTGTACAAATCACTTTACACTGTGTGCAGCCATTTGCATTGGTTTGTGGTATCTCAGACATTGGGCACAGAGTAACGTTTTTATATTTTTGTTTTATACTAGGCGCTCAGGAACCAATAATAGGCATCAAGTTACCAACATTTAGCAAAGTATCTGCTAAATGTTTTGTCGATCTCTCAGATACTGATTCACTTTCTTGCAGAAGAGTGATTCTATTGGAGAAGGGGCTGTCCGAATGAACTAAATCAAGGGTAAGAGCTGCCACTTTGGAATTACGCCCTGGCATTCAGCCCAGTGGACGTGTTAGTTCTATCAGATCAGCGGCCATTGTCTCACAAGATATATGTAGATGCGGTTTAGTTGGACTCTGAACATGCATGGGATTAGAACATGACAGCCACTTTAAGGCTGGAGAGACTGTTCACATCTAAATAATCATTATACACCACACAGTTTAAGATATATTTAGTATGAGGTTGAGAAATAGATTAATGGAGAGTGATTCCATTTCCTGAATAGGTTCCTTGGCTTTTGAGACCGATGGTGCTGTGGTTTTTAGTAATGACATGACAGGGCAGGGGCTGATTTCTTGCATTGTGGAATGTTAAGAACATCCAAGACACTCACTTTGCTCGTGGACATTTTCTCGATAAAATGTAACAATAAATACATATAAGCAGAATTCATATTTATGACAAGCCACTGACTGACTGAAGGTGCTTGTCTCCGGTCCATCTCTCATCCACAAAAAATGAGACACTCAAAATCTCTGTGGGAGATCAATCAGAATCAGTTTCTTAAAAGTCTAGCAACTTAATATCAAGTCCTCTCTCATGAGTTGTTTTGTGAGGTAATTATGAATTACTAATTGTCCAGGGTGAATGAGGAAAACAAGAAAGCACCGACAAAACCAACCCGCAGATTCTCATACCATAGTTAACACGGTGTGCACCAATGCACCAAATCTCCCCAACGTGTGGTACCCTTAGCCATGCAGCCATCACCGTAAGGAGGCTGGTGCCTGCTACAAGTAGGAGTAGGAGGAGTCAGCATGGTGTGTGATGACAGAGGTGCTTTCTGATTCTCCCCAACTCCCAGCTACCACAAATACATTATGTAATCAGTGTCATAGGAAAACAAACATTTCAAAAACTTCTCTGCACCTGCTGTCAGATGTCTCAAAATGTCACCACTTTACATTATTTAACTTTTGGAAAACGCTCCAGATTGTATGATGAAATGGGCAGGTAGGTTTGAGGAGAAGTTTTTGCGCTCCATTTTGGGGCTTCCACGCACTGTACCTGTTGGGGCACTTCATTGTGAGCTGGGAATGCCCTTGATTCGCGCTCCTTGGTTCATTCAACGATGCAACCTCTTTATTACCACCCACACATCTTCCCGCACCTCTAACACTTTGATGGGTCTCCTGGCCCATCGATATTCCCAGGAACGTGTTAATACTTTCCTGATGCAGCTATATTGCTCTGCTAGTGTGCATTAAGTTCATATTGGCTTTACCTTAAAAGATCTGGCTCAACATCATTATGGTCACGCAATAATTAAAAAGAAAACTTGATTACATTTCAATCATCTCTCTTTTAAGCAATAAGAACATGTATTCAGTCTGTTGCACGCAGGGCTTTCAGCGTTATCACACTTGCTCCTACCTAAATTATGCTCTTTAAAAACTAGGCGTGAACATTTGGGGTGATTGCATAAACTACTTTATAATGAACGGCCATGTTGCCTTTGTAATCGACTTTAGAAACATCTCGTCATCTTCTCACACCATGCCTAGCTGTGCGGCCATTATGTAAGGAGATATACATGCTATGTCCCAAATGTTCATTTTATTGCTACAGATCAGCTCTCGAGCTCATTGCTTGGGGCTCAATCAATTGTTATTCCTGCAGCCACGTTTTATGTTTGAAATGTAGCCACAGGTTTACTAGCATCACTCAATGAATCTTGATCGTGTTTTAAACAATTGTAGTGTTCTTTTAACATATTCATCATGCAGCCATTAGATGTGTTTTTTATACTCATTGTTATACTTAATGGTAATTCCACTGTTCAGGTTTAAATAATCAATAGAAATCACCCAGCTGTTTCTCTGGGGAAAGGAAAGGACCTCCTTAATGGAGCCGAATATAGAGGCCACCTCGTTGTCCCTCTGCTCCCCGGCAAAAGCTTGAGAGCAGAGAGATCCGCAGGGAAACCCTGAAGGGAAAAAAACCCTGTGCAGGGTGGCTAGAGTGCGTGGATCTTTGTGATGGCTCCTGTTCTATTGGAGGCTTCACTCTGCGCTCGGGTTGAAGATGGAAGGCTGCTGGCAGACGGTCTTTACTAAACCATAGAAAGAGTAGAACGATTAGTTTGAAGTTAAGTAATAGAACTGTGTCCAAGAGAGAACCGATTACTTCCTCCTCCCTCAGCCTGCTTACCCCTGCGATGATATCGTAGAGAGTGATGCAGTGTCTCAAAGTAAGCCCTGCCGGGGCAGAAGTCTGACTCCTGATGTAACACAAACAGAAAATCAGAAAACCCTATCTCAAAGGGAAAAATACCTATGCTTAGGTTATGGATCTTTGGGAAAGGCTTACCGCTGAGATGAATGTTAAGATTCACGTCCGGGAAAGGGTTTCTGTCGGAGAGAAGGGACGGTGCTGTAGAGGTTACCAGCCAGGTCTGAATGGGATGAAAGAGCGGTCAGCCCTGGGATCGGGATTCACGGACGGAGCCTAACATGGATCGTGTCCTTTAGAGGAAAGGACCTACCAAGTGTGGGAGAAACGTCAGAGAGGCCTCAGAATCCCGGAAGCCAACTCGAAACGAAGAAAGAGAGCTTATACAATTCCCGTAACATAGCAATCCTGAAATCTAGTGTAAAGGACTATATAACAAAATAGAAAGGTAGATTAAAGGAGTAGCATAAAAGAAAGTAGCTAGGTAATAAGTAAGTTATAAGCACAAATAGCCTAACGAACTCACGGAGCATCGCGGAACTCCTTGGAGAGTAGCAACACGAATTGCACTGAATCTGATCCGAGGATATACTCCCCCGGAAGTAGGCATTTCCAACTGTGGACTCTTCCAGGCCGCATTCACTAGACCGCATCTTGGAACTATTCTGGTCTCCATATTGAAGGAATCCCTCATCAGGTAAGGTTCTACGACGGGTATGATAATGCCACTAACGACATTCATGTCAGTATGCCCCCTTCTAGGGGAAGATCCCCCTGATTTATCTGGATGTCGAATATGGAATCTTCTTATTAACCTCGAAGCATGGATGGCTGCTTCAGGTTCCCAGGTTCGATCTGCGGGTGAATATCCCTTCTAATCAGCCAAGTACTAAATTCTTCCACGATGAAGACGTGAATCACAAATATCGGCCACTTAATATTCAGGGTCTGTGTTGGTTAAGATTGGTGGGGGACGTTCCGTGGTATTGCGATGAAAGACATTCCGCACATCCAATTTTAATTGTGATACATGAAATACTGGGTGTATGCGATTCCATGTTTTAGGAAGGCGAAGTCTAAAAGTCGCCTTTCCCACCTTCTGCAAGACCCGAATAGGTCCCCAGAATTTGGGGGAGAGCTTGGATGGAAGTAGTCTTCTAGGAAGAAATTTGGAGGATAACCACACCCATGTGCCTGGCTGAATATCTGGGGCCATCATTCTATGACGGTCCGCAAATCTTTTCCTGGTCTCCTGGGCTTTCATTTCTTTAGTAGGGAACTAAGTGGTTGCGTCAAGGAGGAGAAGTTTGGAATAAATCTCCTATAGAAATTTGCAAAGCCCACAAATCTTTGAATATCCTTTCCTGAGCTGTGGGTGGGCCAATCCCGAATTGCAGATACTTTATTCGGATCCATAGCAATGCCTTCTGAGGACAGAATATATACTAGGTATCCCATTTGAGACTGATGGAAGGCGCATTTCTCTAATTTGCAATACAAATGATTTCTTTGCAGTCTTCTCAGAACCTCTTGCACATGTTGGTAATGATCTTGTAAAGAAAAAGAAAATATCAAAATATCATCTAGATAGATGATAACAGTGTGTAAAAGTAAAAGTGTAAAAGTAAATCTGCAAATAGATGATCCATAAAACATTGGAATATTGCTGGCGCAGTGGAAAGACCGAATGGCATCACCCAATATTGGTAGTGGACAAAAGGTGTTCGGAATGTGGTTTTCCTCTCATCTCCCTCTTTAATAGGGATGAGATGGTATGCTGCTTTTAAGTCAAGTTTGGTATAGATAGTGGCACCCTTGACTGCTTTTAAAATGTCCGGAATGAGCAGCATCGGGTATTTATCAGGTATGGTAATCTTGTTCAGTCCTCGAAAATCAATACATGGCCGTAACTCAGAGGAATCCTTCTTGGATATGAAGAAGAGTAACGCAGCTGCTGGTGAGGTGGACTTCATAATTAGACTGTTCTTTAGATTAGTTTTCAAATACTCTTTAAGAACTTCCTTTTCAGAGTTGGAAAGGATGTACATGCGACCGAATGCTAGCGGCTGATCTGGCAGCAAGGTGATTTCACAGTTGTCTCGTCGATGAGGCGACAGTTGATTATACTCTGAAACTGAAAACACCTCACAGAATTCCTGATAAATTTCAGGAAGGCCCGAGATCTGGTTAAGAGTAGTGACTCCTTTGATTTCCTCGTAAGCTGCTATCTCCTTGACTGGAGATATTGCATGGTCTCTGAGGCAATTCCCGATGCAAAACTCAGATCCTAAAAAGAAGGAACCTGCAGACCAGTTGACAAAGGGGTTGTGTTTCCTCAACCATGGGAGCCCCAGAATGACTGGATGATGGGCCGCACGGATGATGTCCAAAGATATCAGCTCTCTATGGGAGGAGATACTCATCAGTAACAGTTCGGTTTGCTCTTTAGTTGGGCCAGATATTAAAGGACTGCCATCCACACTCTCTATCGGAATAGTTTCCCTCTTTTGAGAGTGGGTTATACCATGATCTCTGGCCCAGTTATCATCAATAAAATTTCCAGCTGCTCCGCTATCTACTAAAGCTGGGATATTCTGAAAGATACTGTCTCCAATGGTAAAGGATACCTTAAGAATCAGCATATTGGTGTATGCAGGTGGTGAACAGGTGGAGGTATGTCTTTTCATGGAGGAACCTTGTGTAGAGAGAGATTCCCGTACCATGGTTCCTCTTATGTTCGGGAACTGGCGTTTCTCGATCTTTTGGGAGGGGTAATTGGGCATTACTGCACTGTATGGGTGTTAGCCCCGCAATACATACATAACCCTAACGTTCTTCGACGGTTTCTCTCTTCTGGTGACAAAGGTCCTCGGGAAGTGGCTGCTCCTAACTGCATAGGTTCATCTACCGGCTGCGTCCTATTCCCGGTAGTCGGATAGTGAGACGGTCTATAGGTTTTCCCTTTTCGCCTTTCAGAGTGAAGTTCCCTCATTCGGTAATCCATCTGAAGTACCAACGTAAGGAGTTCTGCCAACGTAGTGGGTCTAGGTACCCTCGAGACTTCATCTTTTAATTCCTCTGACAACCATCTTCGGAAAATAGTCATCTGAGCCTCGTCTGACCAGGTTGTTTCACTAGCCATTTGTTTAAATCTTGTCACATAAGCCAGAATATCTAGATTTCCCTGTTTTAGGTCTAACAAATGTTCCTGTGATGCTACTCTGATCTCGTGCCTCCCAAACATAGATCGGATACTATTGAAAAAGGCGATATGTGAATCAAGGATTGGATTGTTCATAGTCACTAAAGGTGTCTCCCAAGCTAGGGCAGGACCGGTCATTTATGAAATCATATACCCTACTCTATCTCGGTCTGTATGAAAATAAGCCCCTTTGAATGTAAACTGGATAGAGCAGGAGTCAATAAACTCCTTCATTTTATGAGGGTTACCGTCGAATTGACCCCGGGGAGTGGTCCGGGGGGTACCCCAGAGCAATGGGGAACTCGACTAATGGCAGACTGCTGAGCAGCTTGTTGAGCTACCTGCTGTGCAGCTTGTTGCTGCCCTTGATTTAAGGCTGCATTTTCCTGTTTGAGGTGTTGTACCTCTGTGGTAAGGGACTGCACTGTAGAAATTAATTGTTGTGTTTGCTGATCCATCCTTAATGTAACCCCAACACCGGTAGGTGTTTTCCAATGATCTCAAAAACCTGGTGATTATACGGGTGTTGCTAACTGTTATACTTAATGGTAATTCCACTGTTCAGGTTTAAATAATCAATAGAAATCACCCACCTGTTTCTCTGGGAAATGAGGTTACAGGAAAGGATCTCCTTACTGGAGCCGAAATAGAGCCCACCTGGTGTCCCTCTGCTCCCCGGCAAAAGCTTGAGAGCAGAGAGATCCCCAGGGAAAACCCGAGGGGAAACAACCATGTGCTGGGTTGCTAGAGTGCGTGGATCCTTGTGACGGCTCCTGTTCTATTGGAGGCTTCACTCTGCACTCGGGTTGAAGGTGGAAGGCCGCTGGCAGACGGTGTTTACTAAACCATAGAAAGAGTAGAATGATTAGTTTAAAGTTAAGTGATAGAACTGTGTGCAAGAGAGGACCGATTACTTCCTCCTCCCTCAGCCTGCTTACCCCTGCAATGGTATCATAGAGAGTGGTGCAGTGTTTCAAAGTGAGCCCCCCAGGGCAGAAGTCAGACTCCTGATGTAACACAAATAGAAAATCAGAAAACCCTACCTCGAAGGAGAAAAGACCTAGGCTTAGGTTATGGATCTTTGGGAAAGGCTTACCGCTGAGATGAATGTTAAGATTCACGTCCGGGAAAGGGTTTCTGTTGGAGTGAAGGGACGGGGCTGTAGAGGTTACCAGCCAGGTCTGAATGGGAAGAAAGAGCGGTCAGCACTGGGATCAGGAATCATCGACGGAGTCCTAACATGGATTGTGTCCTTTAGAAGAAAGGACCTACCAAGTGCAGGAGAGACGTCAGAGAGGCCTCAGAATTCCGGAATCCAACTCGAAACGAAGAAAGAGAGCTCATACAATTCCTGTAACCTAGCAATCCTGAAATCTAGTGCAAAGGACGATATAACAAAATAGAAAGGTAGATTAAAGGCATAGCATAAAAGAAAGTAGCTAGGTAATAAGTAAGTTATAAGCACAAATAGCCTAACAAACTCACAGAGAGTCGCAGAACTCCTTGGAGAGTAGCAACACAAATTGCACTGAATCTGATCGAAGTATATACTCCCCCGGAATTAGGCATTTTCAACTGTGGGCTCTTCCTGTCCGCATTCACTAGATCGCATCTTGGGACTATTCTGGTCTCCATATTGAAGGAATCCCTCATCAGGTAAGGTTCTAAGATGGGTATGGTAATGCCACTAACGACATTCATGACACTCATGCATATTCGCACAATTTTACAGATTATATGTATCATTCAATTTGTATGTCATAATTTTGTGCCATGCATTTTAATATTGTGTGTGTGAAAGGTCTGTTGTAAATTCGTATGCACTAGATAAAAATAAAATGTTTTTAAAAAACCCTCTTGATGGATTCAGGTCACAGATAGGTATAACACAGAGCTGATACTCTGCAGGCCGACTGGAATTCAGGTGGAGGAAGCTTACTGTGTGCACATGCATGCAAGGTGGGTTTGTAGACAAGGGTTTGACAATACATGCAGAATGGGTTAAGGTAAGAGCAGGACTGCAGCGGTAGAAAGGAAAAATAGATACAGCTTTAATACAGAGCTGAAAATACATAAAGCAGAAGGAGCAAAGGAACAAAGCAGGAACAGGACAACACATTGGGAAAGGTTAACTCAGGCAGTGCCAAATAGAGAAGGTAGAATAAGCAGTGAAGTAGGGTGCAAGCATGATAGAAAAAAACATCAATGATTACCTAATAGTTTGATTGCTCCATGAGCTTAATTCCACTGCAGTCATTAAGGCGATAATAAGTCACAATTATTTGTTCTGCAGAGTAACACATCATGTTGATGGGAATACAAGGCTAATGGGCTCTCTTTATGTAAGATTTGCTATGGCACCCATACTAGAGATCAAAGTGTTGGCACTCACAAAATTGACTAGCTAGCACCTTCAGAATTAGTTAGGTAATTGCGTTGCATTGGACTAAAACACCAACAAGAAATGCAGAATGGAATACTGTGGAAGACTACTCAAGGGAAAACCTTAGTGGATTACAATAATTTAATTGGACATAAGACTCAGAGGTTAGAAATTGAAGACTGGTAAAATAGGGTATGGGAAATCAAGGAGCATAAGTGACTAGTCTGACCAAAGCAACAAAAAAAAAACAGAGCCAGCGGGGTATCTCTCACATAGCAAGAGCAAATAGAAACAGTTAAACTATGAGTATCGGAAAATATATTAGAACCAGGAAGCTCCCCTGGACCCAACGAAATGCATTTGTAACAAAAACATGAAGATGATATGCATGTGAAATATGGTGAGCAAATCCATTGTAAACTAGAATAAAACAGTTAAAACACATGAGTCAAGAACCATAAAAATAAGACTTAAGCTAGAGTAAATCAAGAGTATATCAAGAGGAGATGCATGCCTATTTTTGTAGTATGATTTGACTCTTCGAAGAACATTTTCCTTGAAGAAAAGTGTTCTTCGAAGCATCAAATCCTATTGCAAACATCTCTCCAATCTCAGTGGACCAAGGTGTTAGGGAGGAGCCTCCTCCCTAACACCTAGGTCAACATACCCTGCATTCCCCACCCTACCTGAGACTCAGTGATCTGCTCCCCACTGTCTCATCCACTGGTTCCTTGTACATCCCTTGCTACCAATTGCCCAACTTCATCCTCCCCTGTTAGTTCTTGGCTCACTTTTTCTGTGCTTCCCTCACTGCATTCTTCCTCCTATAATCATAAAGCGCTCTGTTTGCCAAAGCTAGGTCCACGCTCAATAAATATTCTAATAATAATAATAATAATAATAATAATAATAATAATAATAATAATAATAATAATACCTGCTCTTTCTTGGCACAAAATGAAACATTATTATATAAAAAGCATACCATCTTGTTTCTATTTACCAACTTGTGAGTCAGGATCTACCGCCCCTATTTCTGGACTTTTAGTATCCATTTGGCTCCCTTGAATACACGAGCAACTATGTCTAAACCTGCTTGAATTGATGATAATAATAATGACAATCGTCTTGCTTTTACCCTTACTATGGAGACATAGTTCATGGAGGACCGTGGAACTATTCTCCAGTCAATTGTATACACTGGTATACACTTTGAGCATTTTTAGCTTTTTTGGTGACTTATATCCTCCTTCTTTGCTCAAAATTAAATCTTATGGTATAAACAAGTATCTTCTTGTACCTATTTACGCAATAGTGGCTTAAACTTGACTGCACATCTGAACCAGCCTTTTTTGTATCCGTTGTGCTTTCTTGCACAGGTCATTATATGTCTGATTACATTTAATCATTGCTAAGCATTTGTACTCATTGTGTCTGCTCAGGTCATTATATGTCTGATTACATTTAGTCATCGCTAGGCATCTGTACTTATTGTGCCTACTCAGGTCATTATATGTCTGGTACATTTAGTTATTGCCAGGCACTGGTAGACTCATTTCGCTGCTATAGGTTGCCAGTCGTTATCTGTTGCACCCTTTTCCCGGCTAGCCTTTCGAAGTTCTTAGCTCACATCATTTACTAAACTGTATTGTGCCCCGACAATACACACACATTACTCAGCCTTGTATGCTAGTACCTTAAAGCACGCACATCTACCTACCATACATCTCGCCCCTTACGTACTGCTCACCATTTTGGCCATAGTTGGCACACAACTCAACCCCACTACTGCCCAACACCACTTACCAACCTCCCCCACACTGCACACATCAATGTCTCCTACAATGTATACAAATCCACCTCGCATACCTCCCTCTTGTAACACAACATCGCTCAATCCATATCTAAATGCACCAGCCCTCTGTTTACAACATTTCACCACCAAACCCACCCCCAACCAACTCTGCCCTACTCACATAAGAAATGCTAGGCTTGGCTCTTGCCTGTACCACCTACCAGGCCCCCAAACTACATCACTCAATAGCATCACCTCAACCGCCTGTCACCACACTATGCCTGATACAGGCATACAGAATCCCGTTACATATAAACCCACACTGTCTCTCCTGACTAGATTGACATCGCCCAACCTCCCGGGTCAACCGTGTGCCACATTAGTCAGAAACCAAAGATTAGCACCCAGATGTCACCACTGGTCCAATCACACGAACATCCTTAGAATAGAAAAAAAAAACACCTTTGCCCATGTGGCACAGATAATTATCGTGACCCCCACTACCAATTATTCCAACACTGTGACCAAACTCAAAGGTGCACTTATTAACGCATTCTCTGTCCCTGCTCACGCCTTAGACATTGCAGATTTCATCATGACAGAAAATCTTGACTTTCTTGCTATCACGGAAACCTGGCTACAGGCGTCCTTGGGTCTTGCCCTGACCTTAGCCATCCCTGATAATTACTCCATTATCAAATGCGATAGGGACACTAATCAAACTAAGGGGTGTGGATTAGCATTTATATTTAAGAGTTTGCTCAATCTTAGAGCTACCAACACCATACAGCTGCCATCAGCTGAACTACTCTCTATTAAACTACCGATCTTACCCAATCACACTGCTTCAGTGCATCTCATATACAGGCCACCCGGCCCTACCTCCACATTTTAGAGGACATCTCATCCATTCTAGCCTCTAGCATCAAGCCTAAATCTCAAATCATCACACTAGGCAACCTCAACTTGGGATACCAGGACACAAATGATGCCAAAGCCAGTGACATAGCCAGTGTTCGGCCTCACCCAACATGTTAATGAACCCACCTATACCAAGGGTTGCAGACATGAACTGTTCACTAAAGGTTACCTCTGTGTCACCATGCGTGTGGTCTGATCACCATAAAATAATATTTTCCATTAATTCTAGCCCACCCACTGACAAACCTTACCCTGCCCTGCCCACATATACCCAAACCAAGAAGGATATTACGGTTGAGAAACTACTCCCTCTTATTCTCCCATTACTGAACACGGCCTCCTCCTCTTGCTCGGGCCCTACTGCGCTAGTTGATACCTACAACCGTGCCATGTTAAAAGCTCTCAACACTATTGCCCCACTCAAACTGTGCAAACAAAACCCTTGCAACCATCTTAACTCATGGTTCACCCCTTACCTACATGAACTGCGTAAAGAAAAAGAAAAGCTGAGTCACATTGGAAAAGTTCACCCAACCTAGTCAATAGAAATAACCTTACAACCGCCTCCCTCACATACAAAGAAGCTATCCTAGCGGCCAAAAAAAAAGTGTACAACATTAGGACAACACAAGCACAATCCAACACCAAGGAACTCTTTAATACCCTTAAGGAACTAGAGTCCCCAGTCGCTCCACTTGATACAAGCACCCCGGACGCTGAATGGTGTTCCAATATACAAAAAGCACTACTAAACAAAATTGCCTTGCTCCAAGCCAAAATTAACACCAAAAAAAGCCACCTCTCGGACTCAGCGGGCAACCCCCAGTCCTACAATACCCCGGCTCCGAAGCATTTCTTCAAACCTTTCAGTTTATCACCCCTTACCATTAAGGAAGTTGAAAATATCATCATGAAAGTTAAGCCCTCCAACTGCCAAAGCGACGGCTGCCCCGTGCCGGTCGTAAAAGAAGTGGCACATGATCTCGCCCCATCCATGACCTCCTTTATCAATTCCTCAATCAAATCGAGCACAGTACCCGACAACCTCAAGGATGGTGTTAATGACCCCAATCAAGCATTCCCACTAAGTCAGTGCCTTGTCTGGGATTGCTCAAGGGAAGCCCTTATTTATATATTTTTATGACAAGTTATAATCTGGATGATGAACCCTTGTATAATGCCCATCTCTTAGAATCCCCCTGACCCCACTGAGCCAAGAAGTAGGTTTGGTTTGCAAATTAAAAAGGTTTATTTGAAAAATTAAACAATAGATATATATCACACTTTTATAATAAATTAATATTTGATATCACACTTAGAAATATGACAGTGATCAACAATGGATGATGTTATACTAGCACACTGGTTTAATTACTTAGGAGTAGTATAGAGGATAAGGTAGCTGAGAATGCTTTATGGTTTCAAGGAGATGCAAAGATGAATAAAAGGCAGTACAGAAATGAACTTGATATGATTTCAGCAAAAGATAATATGATCACTTTTTCTCTGACAATTCACTCCCCCCTATGCAATGTAAGGAGATGGAAGTAACACACACAGTCTTCAGCAATACAATCACAGTACAATACGAATTCAATTCCCCCTAGCAAGCTTATAGCACCAGGGATGATTTTGAAACACAGGCGAAAGACTTTCAGGTGATTTGCAACAGATTGAAATATGCTAAAATTGATTTTAATTCCCTCTATAGGTTCAGGGTGAGTGAGAGATACTTTAAATCAGTTCAGGTCCACACTAACAATGATTAATGAGGGATTATCAGGTTGAAGGATCTTTCTACACGCGGTTGAAATGAAGCAAAATGTCAAATCGCTGCACTTTTTTTCGAGTGCGTCGAGCGCAATTACAGAGGCACTATAAGGAGTAGCAAGTCGGTTTAGAGCTTGTTGGAAACCTGGGAATCTTAGCTTTACAATAAAACAGTTACAGTTACATTTCGTTCCTAGGATGCACGGTTCCAAAGATACAGACGATTTTGTAAAGGTAGTTTTTCAGAAATGAAATTACAGTTTCGGAATGACCGATGCGCTTTGAAAGGTTTGAATCAACAGGAGCAACACACGATTTCTTATGATGCAGTTCTAAACAGGTTCAGATGTTTTGAATCAGATTATTTTAAGCTAAGAGATGGGTCTGCACAGTTCTAGCGGAGTGCTCACACTATAGATTTGAAAGGAATGGCCTCGTCACGGATCTGGTCAACAAGTTTAGCTGCGGTTCTCTCTGCTCGGCTGGTCAATCAGGCACCGGTTCTGTTCACAGCGGTCTGGTCTGGGTCTCTGGTTCAACTGGTCTGGATCAAGTGGATTCTGGATACCGCACTGCTTTCTGGGTACTAGTTCTGTTCTGTATACACAGGACTCTTAGCAAGCAGCAAACTGCACAGCCCGGCAGTTGAATAGTTTGCAAAGGATTTTTAGGCCTGCTGAAGAGTTCAGCTCTTTGGAGCTTTTGTTCTGGAGTTCGTCTGGATCTCTGGAGTTCTGGATTCTGGAGTACTCCGTCAGAGTGCTGCACAGGAATTCAGTTGAAGGTTGGAAAATGAAGGTCCCTGTCCGGCTTCCAGTGGCTCTTTTTATGTCTTTTGAAAATGGGTGAGGATGCTAACTTTCTATGCCCAACCCACTCATGATTTGATAGGTCAAGGATTTCTCTTTGACCTGATTTGAGAAGGGAGCAGTGAGTCATCCTATGTCATCAGGTGTCATGTTTATGGCTCCAAAGAAAGAACACTCCCCTTTGCTTTTACCTTAGAAAATCATTTTCATAACTAAACATATTTCCCAAATACACAAGTGGTTGACATTACATGCACATATCATATATTACTGCGGGTAGGTCTCTGTTCCAACTCTGATGTTTATAAGAGCCAGGGTTCAAAAATGGCAACTTATTTTTGTTTTTAGTTGGTTTACCAATATTGGATTTTTACCAAAAATTACACAGATGTACCCCGCCTTTCTACACATATTCTAGTAAATTTTCATTTTTGTAGCATGAACACAGTGTCTGCAATCTCCATAATTCATGGGGTTTTGCCTCAGAACATGGTACAGAGTCCGAACACCTCTTAAAATGTGCACAGAAAAATCACAAGAATAATGATATTAATTATATAATGTTGACAAGTCCGTACTATGAATTATCCGTCTTTTTAAAATTATGCTCTGGCCCAGAGGGGTGTGGTTTCCCAAAGCACTTGGTGGAATTTCTTGTTTGTACACTTCCTCCAACTCAAGTTGCTCACAGAGGCACTGCCCCTCCCCATTTCTCTCAAGAGGAAGCCATTTACGACCCCCCCTAATTTAACATTTGCCTGAGCCAAGGAAGGCTCGTTGTTCTGTTTCCCTCCAGTCCTAGGTGCTCCTCCCCTGATTCAATCAGGGAGGTGTCATCTCCTTTTGGTGGGGGCAGCAGAATGCAGCCAGGCCTGGGAAGAGTGGCTGAGCAAGTTTCAACTCCTGTCGGGGGTAGTTGCTGGGCAGAATTCACTCTCTTCAAGCCAGACTTCAGCCAAATGTCACTTTTGTTCCCAGTTTTTCTTCATTCAAAACAAACTTACAATTTTTACACATGCAGCTAGAATGCTGATTCTAAGTTCAAAACTATGACATTTAACAGTTGCAAACTATGTGACACTCAACAGTAGGTCACTCATTTATTTTAAACATTTAGATTTTAGTGGCTTTAAGTCCAATTTAACTTAAGCTGCTGACATGCACAGCTCAGCCAGTTTCATTATGAACATTATTTTAGGCTCATTCTTTTCCCAGATTTTGTATGCACACAAGACTACATTCTGCCAAATGTCTGCTGGTGTTCAGTGAGATTTTTGAATATCTTGCAATGTTTAAAATAGGCATTTTGAACTTGCATTCAGAGAAACAAAGGTGATTTCAAAGTGTTTTTGAGCTAACAGGCACTGCTGTTTTTCTTTTGGCACACATTCCACTCATGGCACTCCTGGCCCATCATGCTCGCACTGGTGGGTGGCAGGTTCGGCGACCATTTTGGTGTGCACAAAACTGTACGGTTTTCCTGGATTCTGGTGCAAATGTGGGCTTTTTCAGCCATCTTGGATTTTCTGAATCCACAGCCCCAAATGTTGCAGCATAATAACTCGAACATGGGTCAAAACCCTTGACAATGCGTGGGTCATCCCTCTAATTAAAAAACCTAACAATGACCCTAGCAATCCCACCAACTACAGGCCCATCACCACAGTGCCTTACTTACTCAAAATTCTGGATCTGTGCAGCCTACCTCAAAATCCAGGATTACCTTAATACTAACAACCTATTAGGGCTTAGACAATTCTGGCTTCCATCCAAGGCACGGCACGGAAACAGCCCTGAATGACTTGAAGACCCAAATCGAGGATTTGAAAGACAAGGGCAAACAAGCTCTCCTGCTCCTCCTCGACCTCTCAGCTGCATTCGATTTGGTCGACCACTAAATCCTTTGCCATCAACTTAAGATAGCCGCTCACTTCTCTGACACAGCTACTTCTTGGATCAGCTCCTTCCTGGCAAATAGATCCATGAGGGTCTTCTCTCCCATAGCCGCTGCTGACCCAGCACATGTCCCTTGCGGAGTCCCACAACTGCTTTTTGATATTCTTGACTATCTGGGTGTCTCCTACACGAATTATGCGGACTACACCCAGATACTTATCCCTATCTCAGGCGACTTTGTAACTGATGTCAACGCACTCAATTCAGTCTACTCTGTCATCCAGGCCTGGATGGCACACCATGGGCTCTGCCTTAATGATGAGAAAACAGTGTTACTCATCCTAGGCTCCCAGTCCAAAATTACAAAACTTGACCCCAAATACAACTCCTTCATTATTGATGGAAATATTATCAAAGTCACCAATGTCACTAAACACTTGGAATTTACCTAGACTCCACTCTCTCTCTTAATAGACAAACCAACTCAGTAGTCTCAGCATCTTTGTATACGTGTAAACTCATCACAGCTTGTCGCCCTTTCCTGACTATGGACAACTGCCTGATCCTCGCCAGAACCATCATCATGTCCAAAATTGACTATTGGAACGCTCTTTACTTACGGTCTAGTCAAAGAAACCTTGATGAACTTCAGGTCACCCAGAACAATGCCATTAGGGCTGCTCTCAACATCCCCAGGCGCACCCACATCTCCTCTACCAGGCGCAACCTACACTGGCTACCTATTACACTGTGTATCTCCCTCAAAGCACTTGTTCTAACCTATAAGGCACAAAATAATGCTGCACCTGCTTACCTGTCCGCGCGCTTCACACAACATACAGCATCTAGACCCTTGAGATCTGCACAGGCGCACACACTAACCTCTCCCAGTTTCAAGCTTCAGACCGCCAGAGGATCGAGTTTCCCAGTCCTGGCTGCTAAGCTCTGGAACTCCCTACCAAATGATCTTAGGAATGTTCCATCTATCCAATCCTTCAAAAACAAAACTAAACGGTGGCTTCCCGAACAGGATGCACTGGTCTCTGCTCTGTAATTCATGCAGCGGTTACCCGCAAACAGGCTACTCACTGTATGTACTATATATTTAGACCGTTCGGCCATACCGTGTAATGTTTCTTATTCATGCTTTTATTCTTGATGCAAATATGTCTGTACAATGTAACTTGTACCTATCTATGTAACACTTATCTTGAACTACCTTTTCCAAACATGCGCCCTGATGCCTGTGGGCAGGGTGTGCAATACAAATAAACAAATACAAATACAAAAATACAAATATGGTCAGCTTATTCCAAGGCCTCTGTTATTGCAGACTTTTTCAATGACCACTTTCTTCATTTCACCTTTATCTCAGAGACATGGTTCACGGAGGACTGTTGAACTATGTGTTAATCTAGTGTACTTCCACTATTCTATTAGATGCTAAAAAGGCCATTAAAATCTGTTGAGTTTCACTCGTTTGTAACAATGCCTTGTTCTATCTTCTCTAGCCTGGGATGAGGCGTGAGAGGTAATGCTGGTAAACCTTACTCTGAAGAAATCTATGTTGGTGAAAATAATATTTTGCTCTCTCTCCCCATGTTCATTGCAAGCTTTTCTGGAGGGTTTTGATAATGTTTTGGCCTTTCAAGCCTTAAAATGTGATGATCTACTGCTCTTAGGTGATTGGGATTTCTGGAATGATTGTCTGTATAGCCCTGATGACCCCTCATGTGAAAAGAGCCACTGTCTTGGCCAAATCATATTATTTTATTTAAGTGGCAGCCTCCACAATACTCTTTCCTTTCATAAACTGACTACTTTATTAGACTTATTAGAATCTACAATCTCACTCCTAAGAATAGATCATTGACAGATCTGTTTCACAGGCTGCCTCCTGCTGGTAGGCTGGCTCACTGGAGAGAGGTGTTACCCTATCTCACAACGGATCAACGAGAGGCAAACCCTACAGCTATTACAGTCTTGCTGGTGCAGCAAAGACTGACTGGGTGAAATACAAATATCCCTTCCACAGCTAAGCTGGGATCAAAGAGCTTACTCATGTGTCATATCAATGTGATGTGTAATTGTGATATATACTAGCCACCATGCCTTAAATGTAGGTATTACTTATATTTACATTTTACTCAATTCCTTCACCAACCTAGATGGTCATGGACTTGCTCCTCTCCTCTGACAAATGCTCTATTTCCCCATTTGATATATTACCTCTTTGATTGGTGCACAATGTGTGCCCTATTTTCCAAGAAGATATTTTGGATATTTTTGATGCTTCCCTACCTTCAGTGATCCTTCCATCCACCTAGAAATCAGTAGTGATCATATTCTTCCTAAAAAGTCATCCTTGGACGTTACAGAACTGACCAATTGTCACTTGATTTACCAAATAGCATTTCTATCTAAATAACTGGAGTCTGCCACAGTGACCCAGATTCAAACTTTTGTCAAGATCTCGGAATTATTATGTAATTACTTAGGTTTTAGACCTCTATGAAGTTATTACTATCTTAGTCATGTATCAGCTAAGCGAGAAAGTAGATAAAGATATTACATGTGCACTAATTCTGTTAAACTTGTCAGCAGCATTTGACATGGTTGACCATCAAAATCTACTAGAGAGGCTCCATAATTTAGTTGAGTTCAGGGCAAAGTTCTTAAACGTATTAAATACTACTTGAAAGGTCATTCTCAACTAATTCAAGTGGGTTCCTTTTCTTCAAAACTTCACCCTCTGAAACTGATATATGGGGTTCCAGAGAGATTGGCCCTATTACCCATGCTTTCTAATTTGTATCTCTGCATCCTAATGGAGATCTTAATCAAATCAGGGTTAGTCTTATTCAATTAGGCAGACAATACCCAATCTTAAAGTGTGCAATGCTAATTTTGCTGTTAAGATTAAAGATTGTTCTCGATAAAGTGTTGGATGGATCAGAATTTTCTAAAAAAATCAACCCTGACAAAACTGAAATATTAATTGTGAATAAGAAACCTAATAACTGGACTCCCCTTTGTTGGCCAAACAAATTTGCATCTATTTGGGTCTTCCTAACTATCTGATTTTTAGTTTGCAGTGAGCGCAACATCCTGCAGCTAAAATTTTACTGAAACAAAACAAATATTAACAAATCACTCCAGCACTGTGCACCCTACACTGAGTCTTGACGAAAAAGCGAAATATATTCAAGAGATTGTGCCGGCAATTTCCTAATTCTAAAACACTGTGCTATAAACTAAGTATTAGTTCATCGATCCAATCTTTAATATCTAGTCAGGACAGAAAGGTTGGTATACCTAGATATCATAAAGAAAGCCAGGAATATTCTCCTTTGTGGTACAAGTGATAACAATTTGAAACACCTTAGCATCATCCCAGCGTAGAGAGAGTTTAACTTATTGACTTTTGGAAGCAGCTTAAAATCTTCCTTTTAAATTTTTCCTACTCCTGATTCTTAAAATTCAACTTTTTGATAGTTCCATGATACCTTTGGGTGACCACTGCATTACATTAAACCACATACAACAAAACATAACAACAGCCACTAGTATACTAAATGTCAAAGTTATGTGACTTGGGAACAGGGGTGCATATCTTAAATGCAGCCCCGGTCCTGCAATGACGTGTCTGTCTTTGGGCACCTATGGCTGCTGAACCTGCTCTGTGCCACTGGATAATAGATGCTGTAGATCAGGATACTGACTGAGCAGGGCACAAGTGTGCAATATGCTTTGTCATTGAGCTTATGAAAGGGAAATCTGATTAGTCAATGGCATATCCTGAGATAGAATTACCCATACAATTGTATTAATTTAATACAAATTAAAAAAGCCAGTGCTTCCATTGGAGCTTGTTTCACATGTTTGACAATTCCAGCAAGCTAACATTACAGATATACATAACCTCTTGCACTCCTTTTGAGAGGCTAGTCTCTCAGGCGATACTTGATTTTATTGATCCTATTGCTTTTATATTCTAACACGTCCATATATTCTGTTTCGTCTAAACTGAGTTAGGTGGGAAGGAGTCAGCTCAACCACCTTGCAAATACTAAAATACAACTAAACATTATTGGTAAATATGTAAATAGTACCTAGAGTTTTGAATAGAATCAAAGGGAAGAACTTCCCTGAAAGATAGCCGGCGTATTGCACTAATCGCACCAGTTAACACAAAGGAAGGACTTAAGCAGCCACCGTTGCCCGAGCAACATCTGAATGCTCTTTAGAACTATCCTCGCTGAAATGCGAGCTGCAACATTGAGCCAACACGAGGGATGCCGAAGGGCACGATACACAGGTAAGAGACCGTAGATGTAATCAGATCAACTTAGATTACGTAGAGCGAAACTAGGAATCTAAATTATAAGCATACCGCGCTCGGCACAATGACTACATATAGCCATAGGCACATGCAATGGCACATATGAGAAATGTGGTGTACTTGATTCAAAGAGGAAAGATAAGGCCTTTAAAACGGGCGATTCCCGGAAACGTAAATAAAGGGAACAAAGGATGGGCACATCCACATTGGATATTCTATAAAACGAACAGCTAAAACAAACAATTAACTGAAGTAACTGTACCATGAAAGATATGGGAATAGATTAAAAGTAATGATGGGAATACATTATGTGCATATATTATTAATGGAACCCAATTGAGAAAAGAAGACATTTTCTAATTTATAAAAAATACAAGATGAATGTAGAATTTAGTTGAACAATCTGGCAACATCAAATATGAGAAAATGAATGTAATATTTGACACATAACTGCAGGGATCGGACCCTTTAAATTGGTACACATACAACGACGATTATTACTTTGACAACGCAGCAGAGGTAACGTGGAATACTAACTATATACACTTCCATATGAGAATAATATGGTTGACTGTTCTTCTATTATTTACACTGTGGTAACCTGACCTTGATTATTTGTTTTTTGTCTTCTGTCTTTTGTGCTTGTGACAATCCAACCCTTCTCCAACCCCGAATCTCTGTGTTTTATTATTTTGGTGTCTTATTATTTTGGTGTTTTTTTTACTTTGAATTGGTGAATTCTGCAATCTCCAATGCTTGCTTTTTGTGGAAATTGCTTTTCCTTTCAATTTTTGTGAATACTATTATTTTTACTTATTTATCCCAATGTTGTACATATGATTACTTATGATAGTATCACTAGCCCTGATTTGAGAAAGGCCTCCAGTGGCCGAAACACATGTCATCAATATAGGGCATGGAATAAAAACTTGAGTAACGCAATCACAAGAGTCTGGCGCAGTTCCTATACTCTGAGTTTGTGGACTAAATGTTATTTGCAAGGTGGTTGAGCTGACTCCTTCCTACCTAACTCAGTTTAGACGCGACAGAATATATGGACTTGTTAGAATATAAAAGCAATAGGATCAAAAAAATCAAGTGTCGCCTGACAGACTAGCCTCTCAAAAGGAGTGCAAGTGGTTATGTATTGCTGAATGAGACTAGCACCAACGGCAGACATACAATGGCTGAATACTTATGCAATAGACAAGAGGAAACCACAAACTTATTTACCAGCAAAGGTAATATGAATCACGCATTTACTAGTTCCAAACAGACAAAAGAGGACTTGATCTCTTTATTTATCAAATTAGAGAGGATATCCAAAAAGGAAATAGACAAGTACTGGTAAATCGTATCCCTAGAAAACCTTTTCAATTACCAACCAATACTCTACCAACCCAAACCCCATGAGGAGGAGAGGAAGGAGGGGGGGAAGAAACCAAGAAAGCCCAACGAGCGTAGAAAATTCCAACAAAAGATTTACAAGAGCCAGCGCAAGAGAAACCAACAGGAACAAGGTACAAAAGATCAGATATTGAATCTATCGAAAAGAGTAATCACGGAAGAAGAAAGGAAACTACTTAACAAAGGCCTATCTTTTGCTCCAACTGCAACATGCAACTATATTGACCTACACATTGACTTGTACAAATTTATCCGTAAATTGAATCTGAAAAAATACTTTGCGACTCAGGCCCTTGAGACTTTTGTAAGAAAGGACAAAGAACAAGCGAATGAGACTAGCATACAGGAGATAGAAGACATACACCTTTTCAGACCATTAGGAGAAGTAGAATCCTTCAGCATAGAAGATGTCCTAAAGGAGCTGAATATCCAACAAGGAAACATGCCTATGAAAGAGTTTAAACCTCGGTCCGAATGTGTTCCTCAACTACCCCCTGACAATGTTATAGACACCTTTTATAAAGCTGTATCAGAGGACTTCTACAAATTATCAGAACAGAAAGACAAACATCCGTGGAAGTACAACTTAACATTTAAGGAATATAAATCCATTCAGAATTTGATGGAAGATACATCTGTGGTGATTAAGAGGGCGGACAAAGGAGGAAACATAGTGATCATGGAAAGAAGAGACAACCTACACATGGCTAAAAATCACTTAGATAGTCCTGATTGCTATAAAAAAAATATCAGCCAACCCAAAAAAAGAAATTGTATCGGAACTAGGGAAAATGATCACAAAGTGCCATAAGGATGGAGTCCTAACAGATGATGAAAGAAACTTCCTAACAATAAAAGAACCTGTCACACCCATCATGTACTTTTTGCCAAAAATTCATAAAACATTTGAAAGCATACCAGAAGGCAGACCCATCCTCAATAGTATAGGTTGGGCCACAGAAAATATCTCAGAATAATTGGATCATGTACTAAGACCCAGAGCAAGCCAACTGAAATCATACATCAAAGACACCACGGACGTCATCAACAAACTAAAGAACTTTCAGTGGAATGATGAATTCAAACTGGCCAGTTTGGATGTTAAATCCCTATACACATCTATACATCATCATTGGGCAATTAGAACTATTGAATACTCATTCAAAGAAGTGTCAGCATCAATGTTCCTACAAATTGAGATGATAAAGAATATGTTGAAAGCAACATTAGACTACAATATTTTCAATGTTGAAAATAACTTCTATCAACAGCTAAAGGGTGTAGCAATGGGCACTAAATATGCCCCTGCACTGGCTAATCTATTTATGGGGCTATTTGAGGACAAAGTGTTCTATGAAGATACAGCTTACCCAGACCAATTAATCCAATGGATGAGATATATAGATGATGTGCTGCTAATTTGGAAAGGCACTGAGGAAGAATTCAAGGAATTTACCAATAGACTTAACAACAACCAATTTGGCATTCAATTCACAGGTACCTGTGATTCAAGAACAATCAACTTCTTAGACCTTACAATTTATGTGGACAACTATACTGTTAAAACAAGAACTTTCAGGAAAGACACAGAAGTTAATTCAACCTTGCATGCAAGCAGCTGCCACCGACAATCTGCAATACTCAAAATCCCCAAGGGGGAATATGTAAGAGCGAAGTGGAACTTTTGTGACCAGAGCACATTTGAAGAAGAATGTACCCTACTAAAGACCAGATTCCGAGAACGTGGCTATCCGGACAAGTGTGTGACGAGGGCCTACAATAGAACTAAAATGTGGACCCAGGAACAAACACTCACCCCGAAAAACACAGCTAAGAACTTTGAGACACATTGGCAAGTTGGATTCTTAACAAAATATAACAAGGAAAGCCACAGGATCAATAAAATACTCCACAAACACTGGCATTTTTGAGATTAGATTAACACATTCGACCGCAAGTGGGGGACAAAACAAGAATAATCTTCAAGAAAGCAGACACTTTAAAGACCAAATTGAGCCCATCACTTAAACCAGATGTCAAAAAGAGCAATACCGGGACATGGATACCAATGACCATCAAGGGATTCAGAAAATGTGGAAACTGTACAATGTGCAAGTTTGCTAGCGAACCCACTGGTACATTCAAGGATCGAATTGGCAAAGAAATCAAAATTAAACAAGCTATCAACTGCTGACTAAATATGTAGATTATGGAATACTATGTGTATGCAATATGGTATATACAGGGAGCACAATTCGAGAGTTGAGAATCCGAATAAGGGAACATCTTTCAAAAATTGGAAGCCAAGACATTTGTTTGCCTTTAGCAGCACACTGGCAAAAATGCCAATCAATGGATAATAAAAGTGACCTTAAATTCATTGGCCTACAGCACGTGCAGTTGGGAAAAAGAGGAGGAGACAGAGAAAAAGCATTACGTCAAGCAGAAGCTAGAACCATTTGTGTACTTAATAGTACTATAACTGGACTAAACTCTGACAATGAAATGGTGTCATTCCTTTGAATGATATATCCTAAATGTACAAAAAAGTCTGTTTGAGCCAACAGTTTTGATTATTATGATGTAAGAAATGTGTCAATTGTTAATTAACTATTGTGTGTGCATAATGTGAACTTAGACAAAACTATCCCATGCTCCAATGAATATATGTTAAGATGACTAGATTCAAGCAACCTTATACACCGCAATGGGGCAGAATTATAGATCGAACCAAAAATACATTAATGATCGATACATTTACACAATGTTATAATATAGTTGCAAGAGGTACTAGCATTCGAGAATTAAGCGCAATGGCGCGTGTTCCAACGTGGTTATAGGTTTTGAGATTATAAGTTTTGTACAACCTTAAATATGGGCCTTAACACCCTATTAACTATTATTTCAAAAAAAATATGGTAATCTAAAATACAACTAAACATTATCGGTAAATATGTAAATAGTACCTAGAGTTTTGTAATAGAATCAAAGGGAAGAACTTCCCTAAAAGATGGCCACCGTATTGCATTAATCGCACCAGTTAACACAAAGGAAGGACTTAAGCAGCCACCGTTACCCAAGCAACATCTGAATGCTCTTTAGAACTATCCTCGCTGTAACGCGAGCTGCAACATTGAGCCAACGCGAGGGACGTCAAAGGGTGCGATACACAGGTAAGAGACCGTAGATGTAATCAGATCAACTTAGATTACGTAGAGCGAAACTAGGACTCTAAACTATAAGCGCACCGCGCTCGGCACAATGACTATATATAGCCATAGGCACATGCAATGGCACATATGAGAAATGTGTTGTACTTGAATCAAAGAGGAAAGATAAGGGCTTTAAAACGGGCGATTCCCGGAAACGTAAATAAAGGGAGCAAAGGATGGGCACATGCACATTGAATATTCTATAAAACGAACAGCATAAACAAAAAATGAACTGAAGTAACTGTACCATGAAAGATATGGGAATAGATTAAAAGTAATGATGGGAATACATTATGTGCATATATTATTAATGGAACACAATTGAGAAAAGAAGACGTTTTCTAATTAAAAAAGAATACAAGATGAATGTAGAATTTAATTGAACAATCCGGCAACATCAAATATGAGAAATTGAATGTAATATTTGACACTTACCTGCAGGGATCGGACCTGTTAAATTGGTACACATACAACGACGATTATCACTTTGACAACGCAGCAAAGGTAACATGGAACACTAACTATAAACACTTCCATATGAGAATAATATGGTTGACTGTTCTATTATTTACACTGTGGTAACCTGACCTTGATTATTTGTTTTTTGTCTTTTGTCATTTGTGCTATCATTCTCAAAAAACTCTCCTAATTAGTTGACAATCCGACCCTTCTCCAACCCCGAATCTCTGTGTTTTATTATTTTGGTGCCTTATTATGTTGGTGTTTTTTGACTTTGAGTTTGTGAATTCTGCAATCTCCAATGCTTTTTGTGGATTTTTGTATTCCTTTGTATTCCTTTCAATTTTTGTGAATATGTATCCCAATGTTGAACATATGATTACTTATGATAGTATCACTAGCCCTGATTTGAGGAAGGCCTCCAGGGACCGAAACACGTGTCATCACTATAGGGCAAGGAATAAAAATTTGAGTATGCAATCACAAGTGTCTGGCGCAGTTTCTATACTCTGAGTTTGTGGACTGAATAACATTACAGATCATTTCCAATCTTAACATTGTCAGCCTTCACTATTTGATCACAAATTGGGAAATGGTGGTTCAAGGGGCAGGGTGTATCATAGGATTGTAAATGGTACCCTAGTTGTTTACCACCACTTGCATTAGCAAGCACACTCAAAATATCATTCAAAGAGTTTACGTAAGTTTTCATAGTGGCTTTATCCCATTCAAGGTCCTAATTTTTATAAATCACTTCATTACACTGTGTGCAGCCATTTGTATTGGCATCTGGTATGTCAGACTTTGGGCACAGAGTAACATTAATATATGTTGTTTGTATTACAGGCTCAGGAACCAAAACTAGGCATCAAGTTGCCAATATTTAGCAAATTATCTGCTAAATGTTCTGTCGATCTCTCAGAAACTGATTCTGGTTCTTGCAGAAGAGAGATTCTATTGAAGAAGGGGCTGTCCGGATTAACTAAATCAAGGGTAACAGATGCCACTTGTAATTACGCTCTGCAATTCAGCTCAATAGACGTGTTAGTTCTATCAGATCAGAGGCCATTGTTTCACAAGATTTATGTAGATGCAGTTTAGTTGGACTGTGAACCTGCATGGAAATTGAACATGACCGCCCCTCTAAGTAAGGCTGGAGAGACTGTTCACATCTAAATTATCATTATAAACCACACAGTTTAAGATATATTTACAGGCTGATTCATGGAATTAATGTGCGCTGAAATTGTCAGCGTAAGCGTGCGAAAGCGTGCGAATCGTAGTGCCAGTGCAAAAATCGCAGCGAAACCCATGCACAGCGATTCATGGAAGTCCGTGCGCGTGTAAATCCCAGGATGTGCGCCAAAATTCTGCATGGCGCATGCTGGCGCACACGTCTCCAAATAGCGTGCGCTACGTGCACAGCAAAATCGCACATGGCACGGCGCACACAACAAAAGTAGGAGGAACAGAGGGCGTGACACGCAGAATGGGGAACAACGCATGAAAATGTGGGCGTATCGGGGGAAGTACAGGAGGCAAATACGCAGAATGCCTACACAAACGTTCAAAACACGTATTCATAGATTTGAACAGGGCTAACGCGTGTGCCAAAAAAGACCGCCTATCCTGAAACACGTACGTGGACCCGCGCAGCATAAAAGTGCGTGCAAAAAACAAACAAGCTCAGATGCCAGGATGAATATACCGTTCATAGCAGCAGTGGTCGTGGGATACCGCAGGAGGGGGAGGAGGATAGTCAGCCCCAGAATTTTCACAACCCGGTACATTCCTTTTTGGGATGCCTGATGACCAGGTGTATGGGAGGTACAGGTTTCCACCTCACATAATACTCAACCTGGTGAGTGAGTGGGAGGATGACCTCACATCACCCACCCTGTGCTCCCAAGCACTCTGCCCCCTGGAGAAGGTCCTCAATGTACTGCACTTCTTGGCCACTGGATCATTTCAGCAGAAAAGTGCTATAGTGGGGGGGTTGTCACAGGCCACGCAGTCACGCTGCCTACACCTGGTCTTGGCCATCATGACTGCACGCCCATCAGTCTGCAGGCACATATTCCTGCCCAGAACACCTGCAGAAAGGCAGGCTGCCGTCCAGGATTTCTACAGGGTGGCACAATTCCCCATAGTCTTAGGTGCCATTGACTGCACCCATGTGGCTCTACGTCCTCCCAGGGCAACTGAGCACATCTACAGAAACCGCAAGCACTGGCATTCCATCAACGTGCAGGTAGTATGCGATGCCAAGGGAATCATCACCTCAGTATATGCCAACTATCCAGGGTCCACCCACAACAGTTTTATTTACAGAATGTCAACCCTAAACCGGGACCTAGTAGCTGGGCGGCATGGCGATACATGGCTGCTTGGTGAGTGTAAATGCCACAGCACATGCATGCATGTCAGATACTGAGTAATGTCACAACCCCACTAATGATACCCATCACCACCTCCCATCATCAATGATACCCATCACCACCTACTGGGACAGTGCCTACCCTCTGAGCACCCACATGATGACTCAATTCGGAACCCCACCACGCCACCCGAGGTAAGATACAACACAGCCCACATTGCAACCCGGGGCATAGTGGAGCGCACATTCGGAGTGCTCAAGTCACGCTTTCGCTCCCTTGACTGTTCGAGCGGGAAGCTGTTATACGCTCCCCCAGTAGTGTGCAGGATCATAGTGGCAGCATGTGTCCTGCACAACGTTGCAACACGCCGGGGCCTGCCCGTGGACATGGTGGTGCCCCCATATCCCCAACCACATGCACGGCCACTGCGCATGGGAGGGGAAAGGGCACAGGGTGAGGTAGCCCGTACGCAGCTGGTGGCTAATTACTTCACCTAAATCACACCCCTGTGGAGTGCACACAGCCCTGGCATATACCATCTGACAATCAATGATGATGACATAAGGGACAGTCAACTGTCACAACCATACCAGCCTGAGATTGGTCACCAGGAAGTGTTACATTGTGTGAATCCCTACCTACACAAACACCACCAATGCTGTGTCATCAAAAGACACACTTCTATGCTGCTAAATTCATTACCCCCTTGCAAAATACAACATGACAACAGTGCCATGTCACCCAACCCCTCCCCAGCACCGCCACCCAACACACCATGGCATGTCATGCTATGTGAGAACAAACAAAGCAGTCTCCAAAACATGACACAAGTGTCACAAAGTACAGTGTCCCTAATGGAAACTGGCCACACACAATATGCTCCCAGTAATGTAGAACTAACAACACACATGACCAAATATTTACCAACAATGCAATGCAGCTACACAACCTCAAACATAGCATAAACATGACAGTACTAAGTTAAAGTAGTGGTAGTCTTACAACCTGATTATGCCAGCACATCGACCACTTCCAACTGTACAGTGCTGCTGCCACGCAAATGTGTAAGTGCACTGCTTACAACATGAACTCCATCTCCAAAGTAGACAGCCTTGTGAAGACATGCTGAATGAACCTGCAAATTAGGAGGAAGATATGGATGCACAAGCACATATCAATACACCATGCAGTGTACAATACAACAACAATATCCACCAGGAATGTATACATAGTATTGACTACAGACTGCCCACACAGCTCATGGGAGTCCAACGTCACTGTGTAGGTAACTGTCACTTGGGCACATCCTTTGCAAGCCCATGGAAACGGGAAGCAGGAGGGGTGTGTATCTCACGAACCCAAGCATCTAACCCAAACTCAGGACAAGCCTGCATGTGCCCAGCTGGAATACAGTGGATGCCCACGGGAGCCACACAAGGCAACTCACTGTAAAATAAAATCAAAAATCAAAAATCAAAAATCAAAAATCAAAAATCAAAAATCAAAAATCAAAAATCAAAAATCAAAAATCCAAAATCCAAAATCCAAAAATCAAAAATGGCCATGTGGGGGATGGGGGGGTGCCACCCAGGAGGTCCGAGGACAGGGTGCGCACCAACAGCCACCTGTGTGGATGTTGGGAAAAAAAAACACCTCCATGGGCTATTGGCCTGCACGGCTATGCCAATGTGGGAGAACTGCTGCTGTCGCTCTCATCACCCTCTGCTGCTGCCACAGGAGGTGGTGGTGCTGTGGGAGGCAGCCCACGTAAAGCCCTGGTATGGTCCTCCATGGCAGCAAGCATGCGGGTGTGGAAGGTCTCATTCTGGAGGATTATAGTGCGGAGATCCCCATGCACCACCTGATCCCCATGCACCACCTGATGCCGGGATCTCCTCCTGAGTTGCCTGCATCTCAGCTGAGAGCGAACATGTGAGCCGCTTCAGCAGCTGCTGTTCTGTCCTCAAGTTAATGGAAGCCTCAAGGTCAACAAGAGTCTCCCTGAGGTGATGGAGTTCTACCCTCAGGGCTTCCCTTTGGCCCTGGGACTCTATTGATATCGATTGGCGTAGAGTCTCCAGTGCCGCACGTCTGTCCCTGTTGGACGCCAACATGTCCTCCCTGTGTGATTTGCAAATGGAGTCTGTTGCCTGCTGTAGTTGCTCCATCTGCCTTTCAGGGGGGACAATGGAAGTGGCCACCCTCTCCATTGCTTGAGCCATCATCTCAACTGATGCTGCCTGTTGGGTTGCCATACCGTACATGGATTGTTCCCATGCGGTATTGCCTGGTGGCGTACGCCACCGCGTCGGCGGGCACCACACCTGTTTGGGGCAAGGCGATCTGCGCGTTGCTGTGCCGCCACTGCCTGAGGCTGCAGGACTGCACTCCCCCTCTGATCTGCTGGCCCGGGAACAGGATCAGATGTTGTGGAGTTTGACCCTGCATCCATAACCACCAAAGGCGGACTTACCAACACTGACATCCCCATAGAGGGTTCTACCCCTGGTGCAGGTGGGCTGGACAGAACAGAATCCCTGCCAGAAAGACTTACCTGCGACGGCACATAGGTCTCATCATCCGAATCAGCACCTGAAAAGAAGTCTGGGGAGGTGCACCCAGAGACACCCCTGGACAGAATGGTCTGCAGCAAGATTGGGTTCTCACCCACCACCACACCACGTTCTCCACTGGTGCCCGGTCGTGCCTGAGATCCCTCCTGGGTCTGTACCTTCTCCTCAACCTCAACAGCATCAAGTGCGTCATCCCCTGCAAAAACATGAAAGACAAAAAATGGAAACAGGCATTAGCACCATAGCACACAAATAGGCCTCACAAGCTACAGAACCAGTACATGATTTACACATGTCCCACATGACTATAACCCTCCCATGCATGCACTGTCACTGAGTTGGAAGGGGAGGCAAAAGGCAGGCACTGATGACACCAAGATGGAAGAGCAACACATTTGCTGTATGCTGGGTAGCACTGCCATCACACATTGGCCTGTGAGTGGCATGTCCAATACACACACATGACACATGCCATCACACAGATTGCAAGTACCATAGCCATGTAACATTCCACAAGTACATCCATATGTCAGTGAATGAATACTGTCAGAAATCCATGTGAGATGGACATGATGAGATGACAAATGGTACATAGTGTGACAACATAGGCATGTGCCACACACTGCAACACATCCAGTGTACAAAAATACAGTGATTGCAGGCCGATGTACACATCAATGGTTGTGCACTTCAACATGACAGGAAACAACTATCATGTTCCACATTCAAACAGGCCCCAAAAATGTATGTGATTAGGCCAATACTCAATCAGCCTGAATGGTCAAATCATTCACCTAACAAGGTAACACATGTGGGCCAATGTGGGGTTCATCAATGACAGAAGCATGTCACAAATGTGACAATAGGGCTGAGGAATGCTTAGCAAAAGTGGGAGAATTGAAACAATCAGCCTGAATGAACACTGAAAAATACAAACAATGTTGTTTGAAGATGCCACTTCAAAGGCAACTGCCTTAATGTTGCGCTAAATTACTACTGTGGGCAGAAGGGATACTGTCACACCCAAATCCAAGGCCGCTGAATGTTTTGGATGAAGCACATGGGTGACCCATACCACTCAGGCACACACACCCTCACCTGGTACTCAATCAACATACACATGCATTACACACACATGCATGGGTACTCACCGGAAAATGCATCATAATCAGGTAGTTCTCCCACACCTTGGATCTGTTCCTCTGTGACGAAGGCCCCAGCAACAGATTCATGTTCAGTGAGTTTGTTGTCCTCTTTTCGAGACCCACCGCCAGTCACCAGAGTAGCGGCATGATTTGAGGCCAGCTTGTTCTTTGCTCTGCGTTTCAGGTCATTCCACCACTTGTAGCAATCATCAGCTGTGCGCATCACAAATCCAAGGGCACTTATGCGGTCCGCGATGGTCTGCCAGTGTGCCCTACGTTGACCAGGTGTGGTCTTGCACCCTGCAGTCACCACCATTTCGCGGCTATGTGCTAACACATAGGCCACAAGTGCATCAAGTTCCAGGTCATTAAAGCTAGGCTTCCTTGAGGTACCGGAGTGTGTAGCCGTGTCTGGGGTCTCAGCCTGTCGTGCCAGAGCACCCTTCTCCCTCTTCTTTAAAGGTGGAGCAGAGCCAGAGTGGCTTACGCCGTTTTGGTCAGGAGGGGCAGAATCACCGGTGGACTGGGTAGTAGGAGTGTGGGAATGCACAATGACCATAGGTCTTGATGCAGGCATTGGCTGCAGGGTAATGTTGGCAGGGGGAACGTCAGTTTGATGGACCTGGACTGACACTGTCCTGGCTGGGAGAGTCAGAGCTGGGGCAGATGGAGCTGCAGCTGCCCCTGCAGCCTCCCCACCCTGCATACTTGTGGCAGCAGATGACATAGCTGCCCCAGATCCACGTGGCTCGGTGCCAACAACTTGCACCGCCACACGTGGCCTAGACCTGCTGACCTGGAAGTCAGCCTGGGAGTCATCCTGTGCCAGGTCAGGTGCCACAATGGGCTGGTCCAACAGGGGCTGAGCTGGGATGGTATCAGACATGTTTCCCTCAACCATGGGGGGGCATCGGTGTCCCTGATTGTTCCTCCGCACATGGGGGTATAGCACCGCCACACGTGGCCTAGACTTGCTGACCTGGAAGTCAGCCTGGGAGTCATCTTGTGCCAGGTCAGGTGCCACAATGGGCTGGTCCAACAGGGGCTGAGCTGGGATGGTATCAGACACGTTTCCCTCAACCATGGGGGGGCATGGGTGTCCCTGAGTGTTCCTCCGCACATGGGGGTATAGGGGCACCCTGCAAATCCCGGCCACATCCCCTACCGCGCCAACCACGCCCACCTTTTGAATGTCGGCCACCTTTGCCTCCCTTACCACTTGGTCGCCTCCCAACCATGGCACTGATGTTGTTGTGCGTATGGGAGTTGCCGTAAACTATTGTCCTGGGCAATTGGGGGTCAAAGGGGTAGGATAGATACTAGATGGAATTCGTACCCTAGTGCTCTAACAAGACTGCCTGTGACCCCTGGGGGAAGATGACAGGTCACGCAACGCACAAGCAGCCCAAAATCAAAAATTAACGTGCAGGCAACCCCTCGTAGACCACGTGCATGAAAAAATGAACCGGCACTACGCTGTGGCACTCAGAAACGCAAAACTAAGTGTACGCATAATACACGCAGCCTACAATGACCTCTGAAAGGGAACGCGACACACGGGGCAAGCACAGTTGCTAAGTATGTGCGGAACTCACCGTCTGCCTGGAAAAAGAATGTGAAAAATACACGCGTTGGCAACACCCCCCAAAATAAGAATTGTACGCTGTCTGAGGAGGCAGGACAAAAGGAGAAGTGAACTCTGTTTAAGGAAACATGCCCAACAAAAATTCAGAAAAGAGCTGTCAGAGGTAACAGGGAGTACGAACTAGAAACGCTGTGAAGTAATCGCGTGTGAACTGACAAGAAGTACAGATTTCACCCACTCGCTCTCCACGAAAAGCACGTACAAGGAAATGGTGTCCTACACATAGCTTTTAAACCGGCCCACACGTACACGTCAGATACGCATGTACGCGGGCGCTTTCCTCCAATTACACATGATGACACTCGGACTTGCAGTTTTTCCATGTGTGCTCTGTCATCATGTGCTATGAGGGAAATGCACGCGTGCGTAATGTAACTTACGCGTGCGTAATTTAACTTACGCGCTTACGTGCTAAGGCCCTTTGGTCCAATGAAATTGCGTGTGTGTGCTGACGCACTTACGTGCTAAGGCCCTTTCCTCGAATTACACGCTGATGTGCAATTTTTTAACGTGCCAAATCACTCCGTATTAAGCTGGCCACGCGAAAACACACAGAAGACCACTCTCCTGCCCTTAAGGCCGAATTACTGCCCCCCAGAGCCCTGAGCACGCTCCCACCTGCCATCTGCTGCCGCCTGACTGCCTGCTGCCCACGTGCCCTGCCATTTGCTGCCTGCACGTCAGCCAGGGGTGTAGTTGCTGTGACCACCCCTGCTGGAACCGAAGACTCCCGACTGGGATTCCATCGCTCCACAGCACAGCCCCAGGACCCAGTTGCCCACCCACTCCTGCCTCTGGGGTTGCCATGTCCAGCACAACACCATCTGGCAGTACTGGCGTCCCCCTGCCAGAGAGGCAGAGGGCCACCAGCTTCACTGCCACCGAATTTGGTGTCCTGGTGGAGCAAGTCCTGGGGCAGTATGATGCCCTCTTTGGAAGTTTGCGTGCCGACAATGAAGGACGGACCAGGATCTGGATGGACATCGTGACTGCCATCAACGCGGAGGGGGTGGCAGTCTGCGACTTACATCATGTCAAGAAGCGCTGGGAGGACTTCAGGTCCAGGACCCTCAACAAGGCGCCTCGCTAAGGCAGCGGATGCCAAGGGGCGCCGGGGCCAGCTGTCGAACCATCAAATGAGGGTCCAGGAACGCATATGCCCAGCGCTCTACGTCTAGATCCTTGAGAGGCAGACCCGTCTGGAAACGAGCGGTAAGTGTACATGCATGTTGATAGTACGCTGTGTGTGTCGTGGTGTTCAGGTAGTGTGCAGGTTGCACATGTATTTATGTAGGGCCATTTAGGGATGTATATGAACATGGGCGTGAGGCTGCCACATGTGAGTCCTCTCAGTTGTGAGACACATTGATGGTGTATGTATTGGTACGCATGCTGGGCAAATGCAGGTGTGGGAGCACACATGTTTGAATTTCTGTGTATGTACATTGGTATGGTTGTGGCATGGATGGTGGTTCATAATGCATGTATCTGCACTGTGTACATGTGCATGTTTGTGTATCTGACAAGTGTGCAACTGTGATGCAACATCGATGCACGTGACACTGATATGTAGAAGGATGAATGGCAGATGTGACATGTATGGCGATCTCATCACTTCAACAGTTGGAGGAGATGTAGACATGCATGTAAGTGTGGTGGCGTGTGTGCATGTCTAGTGCACTCCTTATGTTTCATGTGATGTCAGGCTCACCTTTGGCTGTTCATGCTGTTGTATGTGTATGGATGGTGCTGCCTGGTGCAATATTGCTGTTAAAATGTTCATGTGTGTGAGTTAAAATGACATGTGTGCCGTGGAGTGTGATGCCGTGTCTGTAGTTAAACAATGCCACTCATGTGCAACTGTCATGTGTGTATCAGTCCATTGTACAGTGCCTTGATGCCTGTGTTTTATCTCTCCCTGCATGCAGCGTCAACTGAAGAAGAGGGCGGAGCGGGTGCTGTGGAACACAGTGGCAGGGATCATGCCACCAGAGGGAAGGTCCAAGAGGCGGAGGTCGCAGTTGGACTCCTCAGCAGCAGAAGGGGCAGCTGAGACCCCACAGGGTCTGATGGAGGAAGATGGCACGGAGTCATCCAGGTTGGTGGGGGGTTTGGTGGAGGAGGAGGCCGTGCAAGGGACAGACACAGGGTCTGGAGGTGGAGATTCCGCTGGTGCTAGTGGTGCAGTGCAGGGGCAAGGACAGGAGGCAGCACAGGCCACCGCAGAGGTGCCTGTGTGTAATCCTGTCCCCGATCCTGTGACTGCATCATCCCGCACCAGCAGGGATGCCTACGTCCAGAGCCGTTTTCCGGGAGGGGATCAGCTTACAACAACTGGCCTTCCTCTCCCTGTGGATGTGGCTATCTGGGACCGGGTTGAGCCTGTCCTGGGTGGGGTGGCATTGCGTCAACGGGCCATGCGAGGTGACCTGCAGTCTTTTCATGAGGAGACTGCACGTCTTCTGGAATGGCTCGTTGTCCGCGTTGACATACTGGGACAGCTCACCAGGGCCGGATTCCTCCGTTTTCTGGACCTTGTTCCGACCCCCTCCTCAACTGAACCCCATATGCGCCATCTTCCCACCCATGTATCACCTGGGTACCCTGTGGAGCTGCCTCTGACCCTGCGTCCAGGCTGGTGGAGGACACATCCCTGCCACAGTTGGGAGTCGGACGCCCAGCAGGGGTGGCCACATCAACAACTGCACCCCAGCCGGAGGAGGATGTGCAGACAGCAAGAGCCAGGGCACAGGCAGAGGCACAGCAGCAGCAGCAACAAGGTGGGAGCCATGATGGCTCGGGGCCTTCGTTATCGGAGGGGCAGGCATCGGCCAGAGGGCAAGAGGACCAAGGACTGGAAGTGTCTTCCATGTGGCAGCAGTTAGGCCATGCTATAGATGCGGAGCGGCAGCAGGCAGAAGAGGCATGGCTCACAATGGTCAAGGTGGAGAACTCCATGCGGAGGGCCCTGAGGCGGGCAGAGTGCCTCGAGGCAACTCGCAGGGAGTTGGAACAGGCCATGAGTGCCTCCCTGCGAGACCTCGGGGCCAGGACAGAGGCCTGCCTCCAGGACATTGAGCAGGTGTTTGATGATGCCCTGGCCCGGGACATCCAAAAGTGAGACGTCGGACTAGCCCGCTGCCATTGTAAACAGTTTTTAGAGTTAGGTTTCCTTTTCATTTTCCTTTTATTTGTGGTCAATGGACAATGCCCCACACATTTGTATATATTTATATTTTCACCTTACTTGGTAGAAGGCTTTGTAACAGATTGTGCAATTAAACAA
Organism: Ambystoma mexicanum; assembly: GCF_040938575.1. Lineage (NCBI taxonomy): Eukaryota > Metazoa > Chordata > Amphibia > Caudata > Ambystomatidae > Ambystoma > Ambystoma mexicanum. The sequence goes on along the minus strand of NC_090931.1, from coordinate 1,190,947,574 downwards.
TTAAGCATTAAACTGGCGCTGAGTCCTGGAGTTTCCTGTTTTTCTTGTTACTTTGTGGACGGTATGGGCTCAATATCCATCCAAAATCAGTGACCCGCGACAATTGATGACAACTAATGCAATCAATATTGCCTAATTTCCTGACATTTAATAGGGATTGTAAGGAGTCGCCTGCTCGAGCAACTTTTTCACAAATAAGCCCCACAATCCTACATTTGAAGCCTAGTTATATTTTTAGGTAGTTTCTTAGGTAGATTTCATTTGTTTATTAGTTGGGCTCATGGACCCTTTACATCGTTGGACAATGGATTGTTTTTTTTTTGGATTTTTGCACATGGATTAATGGATTTTTATTTTGGACAATGGATTGTATATAGTTACATAATGGATTCATTTGGATTTTTTTTTCATTATGGACATGGAGTAATGTTTTTTTTTTCAGGACAATGTATTGTAAATAGTTGGACTATGGATTGCTTTCGCATTTTTATTTATCATTATGAACATGAAACAATGGATATCTTTTTGTAACCTTTTTTTGGATTTGCATTGGTGGAGGGAGAGTTTGGACTCTTTTTCTTTCAAATTTTTTTGGATTGCTTATCATTTTCATTCTTTTATCTTTTTCACATGCTTTTCATTTCATGTTTGATATTTTGGTATTCTTTCATTTCATTTATTTATTTATGTACATAATACATTTTCATATTTTAGTTCCATGTGTGGGATTTGCTCATTGGGTTGATGCATGTGGAATTGTGGGTTTACAAAGGCAATGCAAACCAGTGTATGTGTGTGATGGACATGTGTTGATGTACATAGTTGAGTTTTGGTTTGTGTCTTGAGATAGGCATGTCAGTGTGGGGTGGATTGGCAAATCATTGCGTCTCAAGAATGGGGTGGCGTGATGTCGTATTTTTTGGTGTAGAAGTGGGCCATGACTGTGCATCTTTATTTCGTGTAGGGGGGACATGAGTGGGACATGAGTGGGTGCCTGCTGGCAGGTGCCCTGCACTGCTGGGGGTTGGGGGTGCAAAGGGACATGAGTGGGACATGAGTGGGGGCCTGCTGGCATGTGCCCTGCACTGCTGGGGGGTGGGGGTGCAAGGGGACATGAGTGGGGGCCTGCTGGCAGGTGCCCTGCACTGCTGGGGAGTGGGGGTGCAAAGGGAAATGAGTGGATGATCAGTAGTGCAAGCTGACATGTGGCTTGGCTGGGGGGCATGCCCATGGAAAATGGGGTGCCTGCGGGACATGACCAGGGGTGCAGGGTAGTCCCCTGTGGTTTGGGCTGCCTGCAGGGGCTGTGGGGGGTGTAGAGGGAACACCTGGGAGGACCCACACTGCCAATTCACGTGTAGGACTCCCCGCACACCCCCAAAATTCAGTACACCACTCTGACAGCAAAATAGCCTGTGAAACTTCCCACGCACCCCCGAAATACACGTACCCCGCTCACACAGGGTTCTTTTGCATGTAAAACTTCCCGCGCACGTACCCCGCTCGCACAGGGCCCTTTCGCATGTAAAACTTCCGCGAACCCCAGGAATACACGTACCCCACTCGCACAGGGCCAATATTCTTGAGGTTCGCGGGAAGTTTTACATGCGAAAGGGCCGTGTGCGAGCGGGGTACGTGTATTACTGGAGTCCGCAGGAAGTATCACACGCCATTTCAGCAGGGTATGTGTATTTCGGGGGTGCGCGGGGAGTCCTACACGTGAAGGGCACCTGCCAGCAGGGCCCCACTCATGTCCCCCTGCACCCCCACCCCCAGAAGTACAGGGCACCTGCCAGTAGGTCCCCACTCATGTCCCACTCATGTCCCCTTGCAACCCCACTCCCCAGCAGTGCAGGGCACCTGCTGCCAGCAGGCCCCCACTCATGTCCCACTCATGTCCCCTTGCACCCCCACCCCCCAGCAGTGCAGGGCACCTGCCAGCAGGCCCCCACTCATGTCCCCTTGCACTCCCACCCCCCAGCAGTGCAGGGTACCTGCCAGCAGGCCCCCACTCATGTCCCACACATGTCCCCCTGCACCCCAACCCCCCAGCAGTGCAGGGCACCTGCCAGCAGGCCCCCACTCATGTCCCCTTCCACCCCCACCCCCAGCAGTGCAGTGCACCTGCCAGCAGGCCCCCACTCATGTCCCACTCATGTCCCCCCGCACCCCTACCCCCCAGCAGTGCAGGGCACCTGCCAGCAGGCCCCCACTCATGTCCCCTTGCACCCCCACCCCCCCAGCAGTGCAGGGCACCTGCCAGCAGGCCCCCACTCATGTCCCCCTGCACCCCGACCCCCCAGAAGTACAGGGCACTTGCCAGTAGGTCCCCACTCATGTCCCACTCATGTCCCCCTGCCCTCCCCCCCCAGCAGTGCAGGGCACCTGCCAGCAGGCCCCCACTCATGTCCCACTCATGTCCCCCTGCACCCCCACCCCCCAGCATTGCACAGCACCTGCCAGCAGGCCCCCACTCATGTCCCACTCATGTCCCCCTGGACTCCCACCACCCAGCAGTGCAGGGCACCTGCCAGCAGGCCCCCACTCATGTCCCCTTGCACCCCCACCCCCAGCAGTGCAGGGCACCTGCCAACAGGCCCCCACTCATGTCCCACTCATGTCCCCCTGCCCCCAGGTCATGACGATCCTCAATCATGGCCCTTATGGCCAGCCTCCCCAGCCCAAAGACCCAACCAAGTATTGCATCCACCCACATAGAAAAGGCAATTACATGATACAACCCCAATGGCAAGTATGTAAATGAACACATGTCCGTCACACACACACACAATGGGTGCAAGTGAATGTGAAAACCCATATCATGAAATGCATGAAACCAATGAGATAATACTACACAAGTATGAAGAAATGTTTTTATTAAACACAACATGAATGTAATCAAAATCCAAGCAAACAAAGGGGGGTCCGGGAATCTCTCTACCAGCACAAACACAGCCCAATGACCTGTTCTTGTGTGAATAACCCCTGGGAGAGACTCTACCAAGCCTTTAGTTCACTGTCCTTTCCACAGAGAAGAAATTTCCCCGCATATCAGCCTTTGTCCTGCCCAGGGGCAGTCCAGCGCCGAAATGCTAGGCAATTCTCCTCTGAACAAGAATACCATCAGTAACCCCATACACATGTTTCAGCCTTGTTGGGCATCATCAATGAGGTGAAACTGTTGCCTCTCTAAGAACAGTGAGCAAGGGGTCCACGTCTGGATTGCCCTGTTAACTTAGGGTGAAACCCAAAGTTAATGCATGCAAATAAAGGGGGGTCTGGGAATCTCTCTACCAGCACAAACACAGCCCAATGACCTGTTCTTGGGTGAATAACCCTTGGGAGAGACTCTACCAAGTCTTTAGCTCACTCTCCTTTTCACAGAGAAGACATTTACCCGCATATCAGCCTTTGTCCTGCCCAGGGGCAGTCCAGCGCAGAAATGCTAGGCAATTCTCCTCTGAACAAGAGTACCATCAGTAACCCCATAGACGTGTTTCAGCCTTGTTGGGCATCATCAGTGAGGTGAAACTGTTGCCTCTCTAAGAACAGTGAGCAAGGGGTCCACGTCTGGATTGCCCTGTTAACTTAGGGTGAAACCCAAAGTTAATGTATGCAAACAAAGGGGGGTCTGGGAATCTCTCTACCAGCACAAGCACAGCCCAATGACCTGTTCTTGGGTGAATAACCCCTGGGAGAGACTCTACCAAGTCTTTAGCTCACTGTCCTTTTCACAGAAAAGAGATTTCCCCGCATATCAGCCTTTGTCCTGCCCAGGGGCAGTCCAGAGCCGAAATGCTAGGCAATTCTCCTCTGAACAAGAGTACCATCAGTAACCCCATACACATGTTTCAGCCTTGTTGGGCATCATCAATGAGGTGAAACTGTTGCCTCTCTAAGAACAGTGAGCAAGGGGTCCACATCTGGATTGCCCTGTTAACTTAGGGTGAAACCCAAAGTTAATGTATGCAAACAAAGGGGGGTCTGGGAATCTCTCTACCAGCACAAACACAGCCCAATGACCTGTTCTTGGGCGAATAACCCCTGGGAGAGACTCTACCAAGTCTTTAGCTCACTGTCCTTTTCACAGAGAAGAGATTTCCCCGCATATCAGCCTTTGTCCTGCCCAGGGGCAGTCCAGAGCCGAAATGCTAGGCAATTCTCCTCTGAACAAGAGTACCATCAGTAACCCCATACACATGTTTCAGCCTTGTTGGGCATCATCAATGAGGTGAAACTGTTGCCTCTCTAAGAACAGTGAGCAAGGGGTCCACATCTGGATTGCCCTGTTAACTTAGGGTGAAACCCAAAGTTAATGTATGCAAACAAAGGGGGGTCTGGGAATCTCTCTACCAGCACAAACACAGCCCAATGACCTGTTCTTGGGCGAATAACCCCTGGGAGAGACTCTACCAAGTCTTTAGCTCACTGTCCTTTTCACAGAGAAGAAATTTCCCCGCATATCAGCCTTTGCCCTGCCCAGGGGCAGTCCAGCGCCGAAATGCTAGGCAATTCTCCTCTGAACAAGAGTACCATCAGTAACCCCATACACGTGTTTCAGCCTTGTTGGGCATCATCAGTGAGGTGAAACTGTTGCCTCTCTAAGAACAGTGAGCAAGGGGTCCACATCTGGATTGCCCTGTTAACTTAGGGTGAAACCCAAAGTTAATGTATGCAAAAAAAGGGGGTCTGGGAATCTCTCTACCAGCACAAACACAGCCCAATGACCTGTTCTTGGGTGAATAACCCCTGGGAGAGACTCTACCAAGTCTTTAGATCACTGTCCTTTTCACAGAGAAGACATTTCCCCACATATCAGCCTTTGTCCTGCCCAGGGGCAGTCCAGCGCCGAAATGCTAGGCAATTCTCCTCTGAACAAGATTACCATCAGTAACCCCATACACGTGTTTCAGCCTTGTTGGGCATCTTCAGTGAGATGAAACTGTTGCCTCTTTAAGAACAGTGAGCAAGGGGTCCACGTCTGGATTGCCCTGTTAACTTAGGGTGAAACCCAAAGTTAATGTATGCAAACAAAGGGGGGTCTGGGAATCTCTCTACCAGCACAAACACAGCCCAATGACCTGTTCATGGGTGACTAACCCCTGGGAGAGACTCTACCAAGTCTTTAGATCACTGTCCTTTTCACAGAGAAGAAATTTCCCTGCATATCAGCCTTTGTCCTGCCCAGGGGCAGTCCAGCACCGAAATGCTAGGCAATTCTCCTCTGAACAAGAGTACCATCAGTAACCCCATACACATGTTTCAGCCTTGTTGGGCATCATCAGTGAGGTGAAACTGTTGCCACTCTAAGAACAGTGAGCAAGGGGTCCACGTCTGGATTGCCCTGTTAACTTAGGGTGAAACCCAAAGTTAATGTATGCAAACAAAGAGGGGTCTGGGAATCTCTCTACTAGCACAAACACAGCCCAATGACCTGTTCTTGGGTGAATAACCCCTGGGAGAGACTCTACCAAGTCTTTAGCTCACTGTCCTTTTAACAGAGATGACATTACCCACATATCAGCCTTTGTCCTGCCCAGGGGCAGTCCAGCGCCGAAATGCTAGGCAATTCTCCTCTGAACAAGAGTACCATCAGTAACCCCATACACGTGTTTCAGCCTTGTTGGGCATCAGTGAAATGAAACTGTTGCCTCTTTAAGAACAGTGAGCAAGGGGTCCACGTCTGGATTGCCCTGTTAACTTAGGGTGAAACCCAAAGTTAATGTATGCAAACAAAGGAAGGTCTGGGAATCTCTCTACCAGCACAAACACAGCCCAATGACCTGTTCTTGGGTGAATAACCCCTGGGAGAGACCCTACCAAGTCTTTAGCTCACTGTCCTTTTCACAGAGAAGAAATTTCCCCGCATATCAGCCTTTGTCCTGCCCAGGGGCAGTCCAGCGCCGAAATGCTAGGCAATTCTCCACTGAACAAGAGTACCATCAGTAACCCCATACACGTGTTTCAGCCTTGTTGGGCATCATCAGTGAGGTGAAACTGTTGCCTCTCTAAGAACAGTGAGGAAGGGGTCCACCTCACTGATGATGCCCAACAAGGCTGAAACACGTGTATGGGGTTACTGATGGTACTCTTATTCAGAGGAGAATTGCCTAGCATTTCGGCGCTGGACTGCCCCTGGGCAGGACAAAGGCTGATATGCGGGGAAATTTCTTCTCTGTGAAAGGGAGTGTGAGCTAAAGACTTGGTAGAGTCTCTCCCATTGGTTATTCACCCAAGAACAGGTCATTGGGCTGTGTTTGTGCTGGTAGAGAGATTCCCAGACCCCCCTTTGTTTTGCATAAATTAACTTTGGGGTTCACCCTAAGTTAACAGGGCGATCCAGACGTGGACCCCTTGCTCACTGTTCTTAGAGAGGCAACAGTTTCACCTCACTGATGATGCCCAACAAGGCTGAAACACGTGTATGGGGTTACTGATGGTACTCTTGTTCAGAGGAGAATTGCCTAGCATTTCGGCGCTGGACTGCCCCTGGGCAGGACAAAGGCTGATATGCGGGGAAATTTCTTCTCTGTGAAAGGAACAGTGAGCTAAAGACTTGGTAGAGTCTCTCCCAGGGGTAATTCACCCAAGAACAGGTAATTGGGCTGTGTTTGTGCTGGTAGAGAGATTCCCAGACCCCCCTTTGTTTTGCATAATCAAAATCCAACACACAACAAGGGAAATAAAAAAAGAAACGCTGCTTGTCCATAAAAGAATTAAAAAAAAAAATAATCATAATGCATAGAAATCCAAAAGTAATGGTGTCCAAAGTCACAGTCCAACAAAGCAAATCCAAGGGAAAAAAGAAAGTGAAAACCATTGCTCCATGGTGAAAATAAAAAAAAAAGAGAACAATCCAATGGTGAACTATGTACAGATGAACAATCCAGGGTTCATGAGCCCAACTGATGAAATGAAACCTATCAAAAATACTACCTAATAAAAAAACTATACACGAAAACGTGGTGCATTGTCCAAGCGCAACCAAAATAAAGAAAAAACGAAAGGAAACCTAACACTATCTAACTATATACAGTGGCGGCGGGCAAGTCCAGCGGCTCACTCTGTGGTGTCCCGGGCCAGAGCATCATCGAACTCCATGTCTATTTGCCGGAGGCAGGCCTCTGTCCTGGCCCCGAGGTCTCGCAGGGAGGCACTCATGGCCTGTTCCAACTCCCTGCGAGTCGCCTCGTGGCACTCTGCTGGCCTCAAAGCCCGACGCATGGAGAACTCTGCCCTGACCATGGTGAGCCGCGCCTCTTCCTCCCGCCCCCGCTCCGCACCTATCTGCTGGCCCAACCAGTGCCACAAGAAAGACACTCACATTCCTGGGTCCTCCTGCCCTCTGGCCGATGCCTGCCCCTCTGATGTTGATGGCCCGAAGCCATCATTGCTCCCACCTAGAGCCTGCTCCTGCTGCTGCTGTCCATGTGCCGTGTCTGATGGTGCCTGCACATCCTCCATCAGCTGGTCTCCAGTTGTGGTGTCCACCCCTGCTGGGCCGCTGACTCCCGACTGTGGCAGGGATGTGAGCTCCACCAAGCTGGCTGGGTTGGCCGGGCCAGGTCCACAGGGGGCCCTGGTGGAATCTGGGCCGGAAGACGGTGTGGAGAACGACTGGCGCATGGTCTCCACAGAGGAGGAGAGGTCCGCCAGAGTGCGCGACACATGTAGGAACCCACCAAACAGGGCCCCTCCCAGCAGTGCCACGACACGACACTGCCCTCCGTGATGGTGTGCATTCTCTGCCCAGGAAGAACGCACGTCATCACGAATGACACGTGTGCACAACGCGACACCAACCAGGACGGAGCCCATACGTTCGTGGGACCCCTCGTCCGCAGGTAGTGGAGAGGCAGATGACATGGCACTCTCCCCTACCTGCGGACGGGCCTGGGACGGGACCTCCCTGCTGGTGCATGGTGGTGCAGTCACAGGGGCAGGGACAGCGACATGCACAGGCCCCTACGCAGTGACCTGTGCTGACTCTTGACCCTGGCACTGGACTGCACCACTTGCACCAGTGGTACTACCCCCACCAGGCCCCATGTGCGGCTCAATAGCGGGCTCCTCCTCCTCTGTGGAGCCTATCAACCTGGATGTCTCCACACCGTCTTCCGCCATTGGAAGCCCCTGTGGGTGCTCACCCGGCCTTTCCGCCACAGCCGTTGTGGCAGACGCAGCACCAGCCCCCTCGCTCCCGGATGATGGTAATTCCTGGGAGGGTGGCTGGGCCTTGCGTCGCCGCCCAGTGGAGGCATCCCCGCCGCTTGGCTCCACAGCGCCGTCTCTGCCATCTTCTTCACTTGACGCTGCGTAGAGGGAGACATAGAACACAAGCATCAGGGTACAGTACAAAATACCCTAGACAGGAAGCAATAACACATGAGTGGCACTGTCAAATGTCACTTCCATCCTGTCATTCCACAACACATGGGTGAATGCACACAACACACATGCAGAAACAGTCTTGGCGCCTGCAATCAACATCAACATCCATGTAGAAGGGCCCCTGTAAACCAAGATGTTGCCTTCAAAGTCACATGCATCCATGGCGTTTCAAAGTCACACACACAATTCTCAGGTACACATACACACATGTGCACCATACATGTACATGATATCAGCACCCATTGCTCACCCCCCTTCATGTCCAGGAACAGAGACATCCATGCTTTCATGTGTGCAATCCACATGGAGCTCCACATGTTGCATTAAAACACATGCACCAACCATGTGGTTCACACATAACTGATCTCACATGCATGACCATGATGTCCCTGCACACACACATCCATACATGGCCTATGTCACACATGCAGGCAAGCATCAGACTACCAGCACACTGCAACATGCCCTGTCTCACACAGCAATGCATGGCCACTTACCGCTCAACTCCAGACGGGTCTGCCTCCGAAGGATCTGGCATGGATCGCTGGGCCTAAGCGTTCCAGGACACTCATCTGGATGTTACTCATGCATGCCAGGCCCCCCTCTGCGAGGCGCCAGGCCTTGTAGAGGGTCCTGTACCTGAAGTCCTCCCAGCGCTTCTTGACGTGCTTGATGTCGCGGGTTGCCACCCCCTCCGCGTTGATGGCAACCACTACGTCGTCCCAGATCCTCTCCCGTCCTTCCTTGTTGGCGCGTGATGTTCGGAAAAGGGCATCATAATGCCCCAGGACATGCTCCACCAGGACACCAACTTGGGTGGCAGTGAAGCTGGTGGCCCTCTGCCTCTCTGGCTTGGGGTGCAGGCAAGCATCAGACTACCAGCACACTGCAACATGCCCTGTCTCACACAGCAATGCATGGCCACTTACCGCTCAACTCCAGACGGGTCTGCCTCCGAAGGATCTGGCATGGATCGCTGGGCCTAAGCGTTCCAGGACACTCATCTGGATGTTACTCATGCATGCCAGGCCCCCCTCTGCGAGGCGCCAGGCCTTGTAGAGGGTCCTGTACCTGAAGTCCTCCCAGCGCTTCTTGACGTGCTTGATGTCGCGGGTTGCCACCCCCTCCGCGTTGATGGCAACCACTACGTCGTCCCAGATCCTCTCCCGTCCTTCCTTGTTGGCGCGTGATGTTCGGAAAAGGGCATCATAATGCCCCAGGACATGCTCCACCAGGACACCAACTTCGGTGGCAGTGAAGCTGGTGGCCCTCTGCCTCTCTGGCTGGGGGTTGCCAGTGGTGCCAGATGGAGATGTGCCCTACATGGCAACCGCAGAGGCAGGACTGGATGGGCAACTGGGTCCTGGGCCTGGGCTGAGGAGCGATGGTATCCCAGTCGGGAGTCTTCTGTTCCAGCAGGGGTGGACACAGCAACTGGACCCCTGCAGATGGCTGATGTGCAGGTACCAAATAGCAGGGCACGTGGGCAGCAGACAGTCAGGCAGCAGAAGATTGCAGGTGGGAGTGTGCTCGGGGCTCTGGGTGGCAGGAAAATGGCCTTCAGGGCAGGAGCATGGTCTTCCGTGTGTGTATGCGTGGCCAGCTTGATATGGAGTGATTTGGCACGTGAAAAAATTGCACGTCAGCGTGCAATTCGAGGAAAGGCCCTAAGCGCGTAAGCAGGTCAGCACATGTACGCGATTTCATTGGACCAAAAACCCTTAGCGCGTAAGCGTGTCTGTGACGTATCGTGCACGGGCATTGTCCTTTCACGTGTAAAACTTCACACGAACCCCAGGAATACACGTAACCCACTCGCACAGGGCCCTTTCGCGTGTAAAACTTCAAACGAACCCCGGGAATAGACGTAGCCCACTCGCACCGGCACTTTCGCGTGTGAAACTTCCCGCGCACCCCCGAAATACGCGTACTTGGATCCAATCACGTTTCAGACTTCCCGCGAACCCCCGTAATGCACGTACCCTGCTGAAATTGCATGTGAAACTTCCCACGAACCCCAGTTATACACGTACCCCACTCGCACAGGCCCTTTCGCGTGTGAAACTTCCCACGAACCCCATAATACACGTACCCTGCTCCAATCGTGTGTGAAACTTCACGCGAACCCCAGTTACACACGTACACCACTCGCACAGGGCCAATTGCGTGTGAAACTTCCCACGCACCCCCGAAATACACGTACCCTGCTCCAATCGCGTGTGAAACTTCCCGCAAACCCCAGTCATACATGTACCCCACACGCACAGGGCCAATCGCATGTAAAACTTCCCACTCACCCTCGAAATACACGTACCCTGCTCCAATCGCGTGTGAAACTTCCCACGAATCCCAGTAATACACGTACCTCACTCGCACAGGGCCAATCGCATGTGAAACTTCCCACGCACCCCCGAAAAACACGTACCCTGCTCCAATTGCGTGTGTAACTTCCCGCGAACCCCAGTAATACACGTACCCCACTCGCACAGGGCCTATCACGTGTGAAACTTCCCGCGAACCCCAGTAATACACGTTCCCTGCTTGCCGAGCTGGTACAGGGTTAGCGCAGCCCTTTGCGCTGAATTGGGGATTTTGATGGCTTTTCCCTGCGCGACGGGCGTTCTTGGGAGCGTAACTGGCGCTGCTGCAGGGTCGCTACGCCACTGTGCGCCACGGCTGGTTTTGGTAGCTCAAATCCATGAATACGCTGTGCGCGGAAATGGATTTTAGCGCATGCGGCTGGCGCAGAGATTCGCACACGCACACTGTGCGCCACCCGCGTGCGCCACTTGTGCGCGAATTTCCGTGAATTACCCGGTTAATATGAGGTTGAGACATATATTAATGAAGAGTCATTCAATAAACTCAATGGGCCTCATTACGACCCAGGCGGTAAGGGGTTTACGCCAGCGTAAACAGCGCCGACCCTTACCGCCTGAGTACGAGATCCCTTAGCGCCATGGCGGATTTAACACCTGCTTTTAGCAGTTGTTAAAATCCATGGTGCTAAGGGACCATGGAGTTAATTACGCCACCGTAATTTACGGTGGCGTAATTAACGCCTTCCCCACTCCCATTATGCCCTATGGGGCAAAAATGGGAATGGGGAAGGGTAAATGGGGATTGGGGACTTACCGCCCCGCCAAGGTCGGAATGGGGCGGTAAGTCCGCCAACCACCATGGCGGAATTGCAACCTTAGCGGCATGGACCATGGTGCTAATAGCACCATGGTCCTCCGCCAAGGTTGTAATGAGGGCCAATAAGTTTTTGTGACCGATGGTGTTGTGGTTTTTAGTAATGACATGACAGAGCAGGGGCTGATTTCTTCCATTGTGGAATGTTAAGAACATCCAAGACGCTCACTTCGTACATGGACATTTTCTCAATAATATGTAGCAATAAATACATATAAGAAGAATTCATATTTATGACAAGCCAATGACTGACTAAAGGTGCTTGTCTCCGGTCCATCTCTCGTCCACAAAAAATGAGACAATAAATAAATGAGACAATAAATGAGACACTCCAAATCTCTGTAGGAGATCAGTTTCTTAAAAGTCTAGCAACTTAATATCAAGTCCTCTCTAATGAGTTGTTTTGTTAGGTAATTACGAATTACTAATTGTCCAGGGTGAATGAGGAAAACAAGAAAGCATCGACAAAACCAACCCACAGATTCTCATCCCATGGTTCACACGGTGTGCACCAATGCACCAAATCGCCACAACGCCTGGTAACCTTAGCCATGCAGCCATTACCGTAAGGCTGGTGCCTGCTACAAGTAGGAGGAATCAGCATGGTGTGTGATGACAGAGGTGCTTTCTGATTCTCCCCGACTCTCAGCTACCACAAATACATTATGTAATCAGTGTCATAGGAAAACAAACATTTCAAAAACGTATCTGCACCTGCCGTCAGATGTCTCAAAATGTCACCAGTTTACACTATTTAACTTTTGGAAAACGCTCCAGATTGTATGATGAAATGGGCAGGTAGGTTTGAGGAGAAGCTTTTGCGCTCCATTTTGGGGCTTCCACGCACTGTACCTGTTGGGGCACTTCATTGTGAGCTGGGAATGCCCTTGATCCGCGCTCTTTGGTTCATTCAACGATGCAACCTCTTTATTACCACCCACACATCTTCCCGCACCTCTAACACTTTGATGGGTCTCCTGGCCCATCGATATTCCCAGGAACGTGTTAATACTTTCCTGATGCAGCTATATTGCTCTGCTACTGTGCATTCATTTCATATTGGCTTTACCTTAAATGATCTGGCTCAACATCCTTATGCTCCCGCAATAATTAAAAAGAAAACTTGATTACATTTCAATCATCTCTCTTTTAAGTAATAAGAACATGTATTCAGTCTGTTGCACGCAGGGCTTTCAGCGTTACCACACTTGCTCCTACCTAAATTATGCTCTTTAAAAACTAGGCGTGAACATTTGGGGTGATTGCATAAACTACTTTATAATGAACGGCCCTGTTGCCTTCGTGATCGACTTTAGAAACATCTCGTCATCTTCTCACACCATGCCTAGCTTTGCGGCCATTATGTAAGGAGATATACATGCTGTTTCCCAAATGTTCATTTTATTGCTACAGATCAGCTCTTGAGCTCCATGTTTGGGGCTCAATCAATTGTTATTCCTGCAGCCACCTTTTATGTTTGAAATGTAGCCAACGTTTACTAGCATCACTCAATGAATCTTGATCGTGTTTTAAACAATTGTAGTGTTCTTTTAACATATTCATCATGCAGCCATTAGATGTGTTTTTTATACTCATGCATATTCGTACAATTTTACACATTCTATGTATCATTCAATTTGTATGTCATAATTTTGTGCCATGCATTTTAATATTGTGTGTGTGAAAGGTTTGTTGTAAATCCGTATGCACTAAATAAAAATAAAAAGTTTTTTTTAAAAACCCTCCTGCTGGATTCAGGTCACAGATAGGTATCACACAGAGCTGATACTCTGCAGGCCGACTGGAATTCAGGTGGAGGAAGCTTACTGTATGCACATGCATGCAAGGTGGGTTTGTAGCCAAGGGTTTGGCAATACATGCAGAATGGGTTAATGTAAGAGTAGGACTACAGGGGTGGAAAGGAAAAATAGATACAGCATGAATACAGAACTGAAAATACATAAAGCAGAAGGAGCAAAGGAACAAATCAGGAACAGGACAACACTTTGGGAACAGATAACTCAGGCAGTGCCAAATAGAGAAGGTAGAATAAGCAATGAAGTAGAGTGTAAGCATGATAGATAAATCATCAATGATTACCTAATAGTTTGCTTGCGCCATGAGTTTAATTCGACTGCAGTCATTAAGGCGATAATAAGTCATAATTATTTGTTCTGCAGTGTAACACATCATGTTGATGGGAATACAAGGCTAATGGGCTCTCTTTATGTAAGATTTACTATGGCACCCATACTAGAGATCAAAGTGGTGGCACCCACAAAATTGACTAGCTGGCACCATCAGAATTAGTTAGGTAATTGCGTTGCATTGGACTAAAACACCAACAAGAAATGGAGAATGGAATAATGTGGAAGACTACTAGGGAAAACCTTAGTGGATTACAATAATTTAATTGAACATAAGACTCAGAGGTTAGAAATTGAAGACTGGTAAAATAGGGTCTCGGAAATCAAGGAGCATACGTGAGTACTCTGAACAAAGCATCAATAAAAAAAAAACAGAGCTAGCTGGGTATCTCTCACATAGCAAGAGCAAATAGAAACAGTTAAACTATGAGTATTGGAAAAGATATTGGAACCAGGAAGCTCCCCTGGACCCAAGGAAATGCATTTGTAACAAAAACATGAAGATGATATGCATGTGAAATACGGTGAGCAAATCCATTGTAAACTAGAAATGCAAGAAAACAGTTAAAAACACATGAGTCAAGAACCATAAAAATAAGCCTTAAGCTAAAGTAAATCAAGAGTATATGAAGAGGAGATGCATGTATATTTTTGTAGTATGATTTGACTCTTCGAAGAACATTTTCCTTGAAGAAGAGTGTTGTTCGAAGCATCAAATCCTACTACAAAAATCTCTCCAATCTCAGTGGAACAAGGTGTTAGGGAGGAGCCATTCCTTATAGAGGAATGGCTCCTCCCTAATACCTAGGTCAACATACCCTGCACTCCCCACCCTACCTGAGACTCAGTGATCTGCTCCCCACTGTCTCATCCACTGGTTCCTTGTAGATCCCTTGCTACCAATTGCCCAACTTCATCCTCCCCTGTTAGTTCCTGGCCCACTTTTTCTGTGCTTCCCTCACTGCATTCTTCCTCCTATAATCATAAAGCACTCTGTTTGCCGAAGCTAGGTCCACGCTCAACACATATCCTAATAATAATAATGATAATAATAATGATAATAATAATAATAATAATAATAATAATAATAATAATAATAATAATAATAATAACAACAATACCTGCTCTTTCTTGGCACAAAATGAAACATTATGATATAAAAAGCATACCATCTTGTATCTATTTACCAACTTGTGAGTCAGGATCTACCACCCCTAATTCTGGACTTGTGTTTTAGTATCCATTGGGCTCCCTTGAATACATGGGCAACTATGTCTAAGACTGCTTGCCTTGATGATAATAATAATGACAATCTTCTTGCTTTTACCCTTACCATGGAGACATAGTTCATGGAGGACCGTGGAACTATTCTCCAGTCGATTGTATACACTGGTATACACTTTGAGCATTTTTAGCTTTTTGGTGACTTATATCCTCCTTCTTTGCTCAAAATTAAATGTTATGGTATAAACAAGTTCTGCTTGTACCTATTTATGCAATAGTGGCTTAAACTTTACTGCATATCTGAACCAGCCTTTTCTGTATCCATTGTGCTTTCTTGCACATATGGTCAGCTTATTCCAAGGCCTCTGTTATTGCTGACTTTTTCAATGACCACCTTCTTGATTTCACCTTTATCTCAGAGACATGGCTCACGGAGGACTGTTGAACTATGCTTTAATCTAGTGTACCTCCACTATTCTATTAGATGCTAAATCGGCCATTAAAATCTGGTGAATTGCACTCGTTTGTAACAATGCCTTGTTCTCTCTTCTCTAGCCTGGGGTGAGGCTTAAGAGGTAATGCTGGTAAACCTTACTCTGAAGAAATCAATGTTGGGGAAACAATATTTTGCCCTCTCTCCCCATGTTCATTTCAAGCTTTTCTGGAGAGTTTTGATAATGTGTTGGCATTTCAAGCCTTAAAATGTGATGGTTTACTGCTCTTAGGTGGTTGGGATGTCTGGAATGATTGTCTGGATAGCCCTGATGACCCCTCATGTGAAAAGGGCCACTGTCTCGGCCAAATCATTTTTTTGATTTAAGTGGCAGCCTCCACAATACTCTTTCTTTTTATTAACTGACTACTTTGTTAGACTTATTAGAATCTACAATCTCACTCCTAAGAATAGATCATTGACAGATCTGTTTCACAGGCTGCCTCCTGCTGGTAGGCTGGCTCACTGGAGAGAGGTGTTACCCCATCTCACAACGGATCAAAGAGAGGCAAACCCTAGGGATATTACAGTCTTGCTGGTGCAGCAAAGACTGACTGACTGGGTGAAATACACATATCCCTCGCACAGCTGAGCTGGGATCAAAGAGCTGTCTCATGTGTCATATCATTGTGATGTGTAATTGTGAGATATACTAGCCAACATGCCTTAAACATAGGTATTACTTATATTTACATTTTACTCAATTAATTCAACAACCTAGATGGTCATGGACTTGCTCCTCTCCTCTGACAAATGCTCTAGTTCCCCATTTGATATATTACCTATTTGATTGGTGCACAATGTGTACCCTATTTTCCAAGAAGATATTTTGGATCTTTTTGATGCTTCCCTACCTTCAGTGATCCTTCCATCCACCTAGAAATCAGCATTGATCATACTCTTCCTAAAAAGTCACCCTTGGACGTTACAGAACTGACCAATTGTCACTTCATTTTCCAAATACCATTTTTATCTAAATAACTGGAGTGGCCCACAATGACCCAGATTCAAACTTTTGTCAAGATCTCAGAATTATTATATAATTACTTAGGTTTTAGACCTCTATGACGTTATTACTATCTTAGTCATGTATCAGCTAAGTGAGAAAGTAGATAAAGATATTACATGTGCACTAATTCTGTTAAACTTGTCAGCAGCATTTGACATGGTTGACCATCAAAATCTAGTAGAGAGGCTCCATAATTTAGTTGAGTTCAGGGCAAAGTTCTTAAACGTATTAAATACTACTTGAAAGGTCATTCTCAACTAATTCAAGTGGGTTCCTTTTCTTCAAAGCTTCACCCTCTGAAACTGATATATGGGGTTCCAGAGAGATTGGCCCTATTACCCATGCTTTCTAATTTGTATCTCTGCATCCTAATGGAGATCTTAATCAAATCAGGGTTAGTCTTATTCAATTAGGCAGACAATTCCCAATCTTAAATTGGACAATGCTAATTTGGCTGGTAAGATTAAAGATTGTGCTCGATAAAGTGTTGGATGGATCAGAATTTTCTAAAAAAAAATCAACCCTGACAAAACTGAAATATTAATTGTGAATAAGAAACTTAATACCTGGACTCCTCTTTGTTGGCCAAACACATTTGCATCTATTTGGGACTGCCCAACTATCTGATTTTTAGTTTGCAGTGAGTGTAACACCGTGTAGCTAGAATTTTACTGAAACAGAACAAATATTATCAAATCACTACAGCACTGTGCAACCTACACTGGGTCCTGATGAAAAAGTGAAATATATTCAAGAGATTGTGCCTGCATTTAAATGCCGTCAATTTCCTAATTCTAAAATGCTGTCCTATAAACTAAGCAATAGTTCATCGATCCAACCTTTAATATCTAATCAGGACAGAAAGGTTGGTATACCTAGATAACATAAAGAAAGCCAGGAATATTCTCCTTTGTGGTACAAGTGATAACAATTTGAAACACCGTAGCATCATCCCAGCGTAGAGAGAGTTTAACTTATTGACTTTTGGAAGCAGCTTAAAATAATCCTTTTTAATTTGTCCTACTCCTGATTCTTACAATTCAACTTTTTGATAGTTCCATGATACCCTTGAGAGACCGCTGCATTACATTAAACTCCATACAACAAAATATAACAACAGCCACTAGGATACTAAATGTCATAGTTATGTGACTTGGGAACAGGGGCGCATATATTAAATGCAGCCCCGGTCCTGCAATGACTTGTCTGTCTTTGGGCACCTGTGGATGCTGAACCTGCTATGTGCCACTGGATAATAGATGCTGTAGATCAGGATACTGACTGAGCAGGGCACAAGTGTGCAATATGCTTTTGTCATTGAGCTTATGAAAGGGAAATCTGATTAGTGAATGGCCTATACTGAGATAGAATTACCCATACAATTGTATAAAAGTGCCTCCAAAGCCGCGTCAGCTGCTAGAAAAATCACTGATGAATAAGCAGAGGAAAACAACATTGAAAAACCAGGGGGGCTTAAAATGTCTGCCTGCCCCCCTAATATCTGCCTACCTAAAAGAATACTTTATAACCAAACATAACAGAAAATTAGACCAGGACCCAGAGTTCTCCGATGCGGAAATCTTGGAGGCGATTATAGAGCCACCCCAGAGGTCTAAAGCACGAAAAACAGATCCGACTTCGCCGACTTCGAACCCAAACGACACACCACAAGTACAACAAAACCCACCCCGGGGCCAAAACGTGGTGAACAAAAACAAAGTCAATCAACCTGACTCCGAGACAAATGGCCAACTGCCCCCTCGAGACAAAAGACTCCCAGGAGGCAATAACACCGATTCATCAAAAGACACCTGCAACACCATGCCTCCCATGCCCACTGTGGCTACGAGTTTCCCAGAAGCCCTGACAAGAGAAAGGTCTAAAACTGATATCAAGAACGCCCAGGTCGAGGTTCACTACGCATGGACGCAGACGCACATCCTGGGAAAGCCTGGTACATTCTCGGGCAAACCCCCACATAACAGCCAAGGGGAAACACCATCCACAGTAAGAAGATCCTGAGAGGGATTTCACCAAATCTCATTTGACAGAGCCACAGAAACTCCAACTAAATCACGACGACCAAGTGAAACTCCAAGCTTCACAGAAAAAGAGACTCCCTCAAAAAAGAAAACTGACTTGCTGTCCATCATGTCGGCATTCACGATCGCCCTAAACCCCTTCGTTAAATTGTACGAAGCCATCCACAAGGCCCTTACAAACAACACTGCTATGATAAGCAACATGAAAGACAAACTGTCCTATATCGAAGGCTACCTAACTGCCGTCGACCAGAACTCCAAATCTAGAGAGGCCATATTGGGAGAAAAAATAGACAAACTGACGGATGAGATCCTTAAAACCAGAACGCACCAGGCCCAAAACACGAAATCTGCCCCCTCAAAGTCAACTCAGACGGAAGAGCAGGAGAAGGAAACGGACTTGGCCCCAATTTTTGCCAAAACGGGAAATAAACCCTCCACGCTCACATCAGTGGACTTAGTAACCAGGCAGTCAAAAACTGGTCCTAAAAGAAAGGCAAAAAACCCTTCAAATTCTAACCTAGGCACACAAACAAAGTCCAAAGAACCAAATCCCCAATTGAGCTCTAATAACAAAGAACAAACACTATCAAATCAACATACCAACAGTAGATTGATACCGTCCAACATACAGGTAAAGGAGAGCCAAGCCATTGTACTAATAATAAGTGATGACCAAGACGCGTCCTCCGACCTAATGGACATCTCTCAGCATCTGGAAACCGAAACTGCCGTCACCACGCTGATCTCAAAAACAGTGACCGTCCAAAAATATCCCTTGGTCCCCCCAATGGAGCAGGAAATAAGGGCCTCTATGGCCGAAACTGGGCGCCCATTTAGAGAGCAGGGCATCAGTGAGAAAAGGATGCGCTCAAACTCCCCAAGCGCAGCCCTAGAAGCGGCAAAGAAATTAAACGAAACTGAGGAGGATCGACCAAAGAGAGAACGGGAAGAGAGATCAGGTCAGATTCCACGTCAGTCGAGACTCAGAGTCTACTCATTTAAGAACTCCACGAGAACACGTGAGGCAGAAACAAGGAAAAATTTGAATCTGGCGGACTCAGCGCTCTTTAAATTAGAGCAAACGTCCGCAAAAGACAGCTACATGGTCCTCAATCGAGGAACAGTGCTAAGACTCTTCGGAAAAACCGAAAACCTCCGACATATAACATCTGACGATCTCACTTTAATTGAGCCCTACCATCGAGAACATAGAGCCAAGGCTTATCTTCACATCAGAAACAAGGCGACAAGTGTAATCACTCCGGAAATAATAAAAGACCTCCAACGATTGGGGCTCAAAATTCAACTGCTCTCTAAACCTAAAACAGACCTGGGATTTAGAGAGAGAGAAAATAGAGTGCATTCGGAGATCCGATGTAGCAAGGCAGGCCCATCCACCAACTCTAGATAACCTGAGAGGAGAGTGGAGAAGGAGGGCATGAAAGTTGAGACAGAATATCCAAATAAATGGAACCGGAGAACCAAAGCACTTAGTACCAGCAAATATAGATCCGACGAGACTCAACATGAGAACTCAGTCACAAAAAGATGGGTGACTCCGACAATAAGAGCACCTAAAGAAGCATCTGCTTCAAAACCATGGAGATGGCTTACAGACACCTTCTCCGGTTCCTCTGAAGTCAAAAAGGTGAGCACTATTCCATTAACCCAGTGCCACAACAGTACCCTAAAAATGGCATTGTGGAACACCAGAGGACTCCGCCACCTAACCAGAAAAAACGACTTAAATTTGGCTGCTTTTGACCTGATCTGTCTGCAGGAAACCTGGTTAACGGCTAAACCTTCCTTAGACGGGTACGCAATTGAAATATCCCCAGCAACCAGAAGTAACGTTGGTCGACCTTCAGCGGGCATATTGACTGCCATCCGAGTGGGTTCAGCACTCACCCCAAAGGGCAAACTTACAGCGAGCTATGGCAAACTGGCGTCACTAGCTACTTGGCTCCCCTACAGTCACGTCCAAGAGGCCTGGGTAAACACCGACCTGGCTATTTTAAATCTATACTGGAACCCAGAAAGAATATCA
This sequence comes from Ambystoma mexicanum, assembly GCF_040938575.1. Lineage (NCBI taxonomy): Eukaryota > Metazoa > Chordata > Amphibia > Caudata > Ambystomatidae > Ambystoma > Ambystoma mexicanum. The sequence goes on along the minus strand of NC_090931.1, from coordinate 1,190,927,023 downwards.
ACTGATGACTTCTGTAACCAAATAGCCGAGAGCATTGATGAAATAACGATCGACAGGAAAGTTCAAAAAATCATAATCTGTGGCGACTTGAACGCGAAATGTAAGGTCGACCTACCGAAGAGTGCAGCACAAACGATCACATAGCAAGCCGACGAAAGGGGCAGCGCGTGGGGAAACCTAATGAAATCAAGAAAATTCTACACCGTGGCGGAGTTAGGTGACTGTGGCCTCCAAATTCCAACGTAGGAAAGGCTTGAATCTTCGGCCACATTGGACTACATATTTATCTCTGAATGCCTCATCCCTTATTTTGTGGACTATAGAGTCGAAAAAACGACAGAAAGCGACCACAACTTGCTTCAGATGTCATGGAATGGAGCCCTGCTCGAAAGACCTGAGTACTTACCAGATGTGGAGACAAACAAACAACAAAACCGTCTCCGGCTCAATCCATTAGACATCATAGCTTTCTGGGAAAACCTAAAGAGGATCCACGACCGGGAATCTAGGGAGAGAATAAGACCTGAATACACATCCCTGCTGGTGGCCCATAAAGTGACCTTCAATGGGAAACCACGAGTCCAGGTACCCTACACTCACGTATTTAACAACACGGTGGCTGAAAAACGTCGAGAAGTAAAAAAAGCAAAAAGACTGGCAGTAAAAATGAAAAACATCCGCACTATGGACCCCCCATGACACCTTAGCGAAATCCTATAAATCATGGCTAAAGACACAACGACAAAAGTTGTATCAGAACGACGCAGAAGCCATGTTACGCTCCCTTGCCTCAAGAAAAACCAGAGACCTCTGGACACTATTAAAGTCTGTTAACGGCCAGATCGCACCATTGAGCTCAAACTCAGTAACCGAACAAAGCTGGATACAGCACTTTACAGACCTATACCGGGCGCCTCTCATCCGGGAGCCACGGACCGCATTGCCGAACACAAAACAATGGATCAACTTGACGGAGGTGGAAGGCATCTCCAGAATAATTTCAAATTTAAAAGCATCGAGAGCTCCAGGTCCAGACGGGCTGTCAAACCTAGATCTCAAAAAACATCCGATGGAAAGGGCCTGTGCCATCAGTGAACTATTCAAGCACTGCCAAACCCAGAGGCAGATTCCAGAAACCTGGACGGAGGCAGTCCTAGTCCCGATTTTCAAGAAAGGAAACAAAAGCGCACCGGCAAATTATCGACCAATAGTGCTCCTTGACATCATCGGCAGGATCTTCGCGTCGCTTCTGTTGCCTCATTTCAAGAACTGGGCCAGAAATTCTCCCTCGGCAGACATTATCCAAACCGGCTTCCAAAAAGGTGCAGGAACAACAATAAACATTTTGATTCTGAACATCATAAAAGCAAAAGTAAAAAAGTGGAGCGCATAAGGTCTTCTTGGCGATGGCGGACCTATCCCAAGCGTTCGACATGGTAGACCGGAACCGACTTTGGTCGAAGCTAACAACGTGGAACTGCCCAGGCCCGGTACTTGAGCCCATAATAGCCCTTCACACCTCAACATCGTTACGGGTCCACCTCAGCCGGCAAGGCACGCTCTCGGACCAGATGCAAACCAATCGTGGGGTCAAACAAGGATGCCCACTTGCACCAGCGCTATTTATAGCGTTCATTGGAGACTTCCAAGTCTCAGAAAGAACATTGGGATCCTTTCCGCCGAAAGTAGGCATTCATCAGGTTTCAAGACTGTGGTATGCCGATGATCTGGTTCTGATGGACCAGACACCGATAGGCCTACAAAGACAATTAACAAACCTAGCAATGTACACGGAAAGTAATAACTTAAAAGTAAACTTATCAAAAACCAAAATCCTAACATGGACTAAAGTAGCGAGGAAACAACAAACTAACAACTTCTGGACCATGGAAAACACAAAAATTGAGCAAGTAAACGAATACAAATACTTGGGAATCCAGCTCGACAACTCTTTAAAAGAGAACTCGCAAAAAAAAATGACTCTGGGACAAAATGAGAAATTTAACTGCACAAGCACGTTCAATAGACAGAAAGTTTGGGAAGTTTTCGTGGACCCCTACAATCCTGTTCTATAAATCCAAAGTAGTACCTGCCGTAACTTATGGAATGGCGGCAAATTTGACTCTGGAAGAGGAACTATGGACTCAGCTGGAAGGTCTATACTGGAAATCAGTATTAGGTTTGCCAAAAGCAGCGCTGATGCCAGCGATTAGAAGAGACCTGGGCCTGTCATCACTAGCGGTGGCGGTAACTCAGAGTGCTACACAGTTGTATCGAAAAATCCTGAGCCCTGACTCACCTCCAATTTTCCAGGTTATCACCTCTGGTATCGACAAGGGACCCTGTAAACCACTAGCTGAGTGGGTCGCAAAAATCCAAGTGAAATTAGAAGAGGTAGCGTGCGATGAAGAAACTCTAATACACAATCCAGGGCGAGTAAAGATTAAACTCGAGCAACAAGACTGGATAAACTCAGTTGAAAAAACCCAGTCTTACAAATCGCTAAAACATCTACCGGCATCGCACAACCGGTTGAAAGTCCCATTAAAATACTGTGAGAGATTCCCGGAAAAGGAGTTAATGAAAAATTTTATGCAGGCTCGTTTAAATTTACTTCCTACAAGAGAAATTCTTTACATCAGAGCTCTTGCACCAACCCAAGAATGCCGTTTCTGTGCAATATCAAACGAAGTGGAATCAATCTGCCACCTCCTCATGTCATGCCCAGCTTTAACAGTGGAAAGGCACGCCTTCTTGACACCACTGAGCGGCCAGTCGCCGAGCCTCGATGAAGAAACTTGTTGGTGTCGAATGATAGCAGGAGACTCGGCCAGATGGTCCAGGGCACCGGCCAAATTCCTAGATGTGGCTCTTAAAAAAGTCTCTGCGGCCTAAAGTGGCACGTTAAGCATACTTCAAATCCATCAAAATCCACCAACACTCTAACTAATTCTCTAACAAATTTTGCTTCTTCTTCTGACAGTGGTGTCGCTACGTAGCTTGCCAAGGATCTAAACGGAAACTAGCAACTTTTTGTAAAAACTTTTGAGGTTGTAAACAAAAACAAAAAAAACAACAAAAAAATGGTATTCATTTAATACAAATTAAAAAAGCCAGTGCTTCCATTGGAGCTTGTTTCACAATTTTGACAATTCCAGCAAGCTAATATTACAGATCATTTCCAATCTTAACGTTCGCAGCCTTCACTATTTTACAACAAATTGGGAAATGGTGGTTCAAGGACAGGGTGTATCATAGGATTGTAAATGGTACCCTAGTTTTTTTACCACCACTTGCTTTAAAGCACACTCAAAATATCATTCAAAGAGTTTACATGAGGTTTCAGAGTGGCTTTATCACATTCAAGGTGCTCATTTTTATAAATCACTTAATTACACTGTGTGCAGCCATTTGTATTGGTTTCTGGTATGTCAGACTTTGGGCACAGAGTAACTTTAATATATGTTGTTTGTATTATGGGCTCAGGAACCAATACTAGGCATCAAGTTGCCAATATTTAGCAAATTATCTGATAAATGTTCTGTTGATCTCTCAGAAACTGATTCTGGTTCTTGCAGAAGAGTGATTCTATTGGAGAAGGGGCTGTCCGGATGAACTAAATCAAGGGTAACAGCTGTCACTTGTAATTACGCCCTGGCATTCAGCTCAATAGACGTGTTACTTCTATCAGATCAGCGGCCATTGTCTCACAAGCTATATGTAGATGCGGTTTAGTTGGACTCTGAACCTGCATGGGATTAGAACATGACAGCCCCTCTAATTAAAGCTGGAGAGACTGTTCACATCTAAATTATAATTATACACCACACAGTTTAAGATATATTTAGTATGAGGTTGAGAAATAGATTAATGAAGAGTTATTCCATTTCCTGAATAAGTTCCTTGGCTTTTGAGACCGATGGTGTTGTGGTTTTTAGTAATGACATGACAGGGCAGCGGCTGATTTCTTGCATTGTGGAATGTTAAGAACATCCAAGACACTCACTTCGTACATGGACATTTTCTCAATAAAATGTAACAATAAATACATATAAGAAGAATTCATATTTATGACAAGCCACTGACTGACTGAAGGTGCTTGTCTCCGGTCCATCTCTCGTCCACAATAAATGAGACAATAAATAAATGAGACAATAATTGAGACACACCAAACCTCTGTAGGAGTCCTCTCTAATGAGTTGTTTTGTTAGGTAATTATGAATTACTAATTGTGCGGGGAGAATGAGGAAAACAAGAAAGCACCGACAAAACCAACCCACAGATTCTCCTCCCATGGTTCACACGGTGTGCACCAATGCACCAAATCGCCACAACGTGTGGTACCCTTAGCCATGCAGCCATCACTGTAAGGAGGCTGGTGCCTGCTACAAGTAGGAGTAGGAGGAGTCAGCATGGTGAGTGATGGCAGACGTGCTTTCTGATTCTCCCCAACTCCCAGCTACCACAAATACATTATGTAATCAGTGTCATAGGAAAACAAACATTTCAAAAACTTCTCTGCACCTCCCGTCAGATGTCTCAAAATGTGACCACTTTACATTATTTAACTTTTGGAAAACGCTCCAGATTGTATGATGAAATGGGCAGGTAGGTTTGAGGAGAAGCTTTTGCGCTCCATTTTGGGGCTTCCACGCACTGTACCTGTTGGGGCACTTCATTGTGAGCTGGGAATGCCCTTGATTCGCGCTCCTTGGTTCATTCAACGATGCAACCTCTTTATTACCACCCACACATCTTCCCGCACCTCTAACACTTTGATGGGTCTCCTGGCCCATCGATATTCCCAGGAACGTGTTAATACTTTCCTGATGCAGCTATATTGCTCTGCTACTGTGCATTAATTTCATATTGGCTTTACCTTAAATGATCTGGCTCAACATCCTTATGCTCCCGCAATAATTAAAAAGAAAACTTGATTACATTTCAATCATCTCTCTTTTAAATTATAAGAACATGTATTCAGTCTGTTGCACGCAGGGCTTTCAGCGTTATCACACTTGCTCCTACCTAAAGTATGCTCTTTAAAAACTAGGCGTGAACATTTGGGGTGATTGCATAAACTACTTTATAATGAACGGCCATGTTTCCTTTGTAATCGACTTTAGAAACATCTCGTCATCTTCTCACACTATGCCTAGCTGTGCGGCCATTATGTAAGGAGATATACATGCTGTTTCCCAAATTGTCATTTTATTGCTACAGATCAGCTCTCGAGCTCCTTGTTTGGGGCTCAATCAATTGTTATTCCTGCAGCCACGTTTTATGTTTGAAATGTAGCCACGCGTTTACCAGCATTACTCAATGAATCTTGATCGTGTTTTAAACAATTGTAGTGTTATTTTAACAAATTCATCATGCAGCCATTAGATGTGTTTTTATACTCATGCATATTCGCACAATTTTACAGATTCTATGTATCTTTGAATTTGTATGTCATAATTTTGTGCCATGCATTTTAATATTGTGTGTGTGAAAGGTTTGTTGTAAATCCGTATGCACTAGATAAAAATAAAATGTTTTTAAAAAAACCCTCCTGCTGGATTCAGGTCACAGATAGGTATCACACAGAGCTGATACTCTGCAGGCCGACTGGAATTCAGGTGGAGGAAGCTTACTGTATGCACATGCATGCAAGGTGGGTTTGTAGACAAGGGCTTGACAATACATGCAGAATGAGTTAAGGTGAGAGTAGGACTGCATGGGTGGAAAGGAAAAATAGATACAGCATTAATACAGAACTGAAAATACATAAAGCAGAAGGAGCAAAGGAACAAAGCATGAACAGGACAACACATTGGGAACAGATAACTCAGGCAGTGCCAAATAGAGAAGGTAGAATAAACTCTGAAGTAGGGTGCAAGCATGATAGAAAAAAAAATCAATGATTTCCTAATAGTTTGCTTGCTCCATGAGCTTAATTCAACTGCAGTCATTAAGGAGATACTACGTCATAATTATTTGTTCTGCAGAGTAACATCTCATGTTGATGGGAATACAAGGCAAAAGGGCTCTTTTTATGTACAATTATCTATGGCACCCATACTAGAGATCATAGTGGCGGAACCCTCGAAACTGATTAGCTGGCACCTTCAGAATGAGATAGGTAACAGCGTTGCATTGCAGTCAAACACCAACAAGAAATGCAGAATGGAATACTCAAGGGAAAACCTTAGTGGATTACAATAATTTAATTGGACATAGGATTCAGAGGTTACAAATTCAAGACTAGTAAAATAGGGTCTGGGAAATCAAGGAGCATGACTGAGTAAGTAGTCTGACTGAAGCAAAAAAAACAGAGTTATCAGGGTAGCTCTCACATAGTAATGGCAAATAGAAAGAGTTGAACTATGAGTACTGGAAAGATATTAGAACTAGGAAGCTCCCCTGGATCCAAGGAAATGCATTTGTAACAAAAACAAAAAACATGAAGTTGGTATGCATGTGAAATACGGTGAGCAAAAACATTGTAAATTAGAAATGCAAGAAAACAGTTAAAAAGAAATGAGTCACGAACCATAGAAAATAAGCCTTAAGCTAGGATATATCAAGAGTATATCAAGCAGAGATGCATGCCTATTTTTGCAATAGGATTTGACTCTTCAAAGAATATTTTCCATGAAGGAAAGTGTTCTTCGAAGCGTCAAATCCTACTGTAAACATCTCTCCAATCTCAGTTGCCCTAGGTGTAAGGGAGGAGCCATTCCTCTTCAAGGAATGGCTCCTCCCTAACACCTAGGTCCACACAACCTGCACTCCCCACCCTACTTTGGACTCCGTGATCTGCTCCCCTCTGTCTCCTCCACTGGTTGCTTGTAGATCCCTTGCTACCAATTGCGCACTTTCACCCTCCTCTGTTAGTTCCCGGCTCCTTTTTTTTGTGCTTCCCTCACTTCATTCTTCCTCCTATAACCATAAAGCACTCTGTTGTTTGCCGAAGCTAGGTCCACGCTCAATGAATATCCTAATAATAATAATAATAATAATAATAATAATAATAATAATAATAATAATAATAATAATAATAATACCTGCTCTTTCTTGGCACAAAATGAAACATCATGATATTAAAAGTATTCAATCTTGTATCTATTTACCAACTTGTGAGTCCGGATCTACCCTATTTCTGGACTTGTGTTTTAGTTTCCATTGGTCTCCCTTGAATACACGGGCCACCATGTCTAAGATCTCTTAAATTGATGATAATAATATTGACAATATTCTTGCTTGTACTATATTTTACTTTACGTAATACATGGACTCCCCTTTGTTGGTAAAACACTTTTGGGCAATGCCCCAAACCTAAGTTCGAATTATAAAATGTAAGCATTATTTTAAACAACCAACTGGCACTGAATAGCCAAATTGCATCAGTTGTATGAACCTCATTTTTCTATACTAGGAGATTGAAATCTCGTCTCCCTTATTTACGTTATCGACATCGGGTAATTAATTCACAGATCTTTTCCCATCTACATTTTAGAAACAGCATCTATTTGGGACTTCCCAACTATCTGATGTTCTAGTTTGCATTGCAGTGAGTGCAAAACCCTGCAGCCAGAATTTTACTGAAACAGAACAAATATCAACAAATCACTTCAGCAGTGTGCACCGTACACTGGCTAGTGATGAAAAAGCAATTTCCTAATTATAAAACGCTGTCCTATAAGCTAAGCCTTAGTACATCGATCCAACCTTTAATATCTAATCAGGACAGCAAGGTTCTTATACCTAAATATCATAAAGAAAGCTAGGAATACACTCCTTTGTGGCTCAAGTGATAACAATCTGAAACACCTTAACATCATCCCTGCACAGAGAGAGTTTAACTTATTGGCCCTCATTACGACCCTGGCGGAATTCGCGGTGCTAAATGCACCGCGGAGCACGGCGGAAAGCTGCCGATAGCGCCATGGGGGTTGGCGGATTTTCCACCCCATGCCGACCTTGGCGGAGCGGTAAATCCCCAATCCCCATTTTGCCCTTCCCCATTCCCATTCTTGCCCCATAGGGTATAATGGGAGTGGGGAAGGCGTTAATTACGCCACCGTAAAGTACGGTGGCGTAATTAACAACGAGGTCCCTTAGCGCCATGGATTTCTCCGCCCGGTAAAACCAGGCGGAGAAAGGCTCCATGGCGCTACGGGAACTCGTAGTAGGGCGGACGGGTCCGCCACGATTACCGCTGGCGGTAACCCACTCCGCCAGGGTCGTAATGAGGGCCATTGACTTTTTGGAAGCAGCTCAAAACCTTCCTTTTAAATTTGTCCTTCTCCTGATTTTTACAATTCAACTTTTTGAGAGCACCATGATACCCTTGGGTGACAGCTGGGTGACCGCTGCACTACATTAAACTCCATACAACAAAACATAACAACAGCTACTAGGATTCTAATTGTCATAGTTATGTGACTTGGGAAGAGGGGTTCATATTTTAAATGCAGCCCCGGTCCTGCCATTACTTGTCTGTCTTTGGCACCTGTGGCTGCTGAACCTGCTATGTGCCACTGGATAACAGATGCTGTTGATCAAGATACTGACTGAGTAGGGCACAAGTATGCAAGATGCTTTTGTCATCATGGAGCTTGTGAAGGGGAAATCTGATTAGTCAATGTCCTATCCTGAATCACCCATACAATTGTTTTCATTTAATACAAATTTACAAATCCAGTATTTCGATTGGCGCTTACTTCAAATTTCTGACAATTCCAGCAAGCTAACATTTACTGGGTGTGCAAAGATTAGAACCTCAACTTGCCAGCTGGTCGAAGCTCTATTTGTTTTATTGAAGAGCCTCAAAGTAAAATCCTTGCACTAGAGTGATACCTTGAGAACTCTTACTTGCCATAAATTGGCTAACACATTGAAACAAAGAAGACCTGTCATATTACCCTGATAATCACTGGCTAATTACTTTATGGAAAGGCATCAGAAGAGGTATTGCATAACTCACGATGGAAAACAGTAGTACAGTTATGCCTATTTAAAATCAGCACAGTAATGCATTTACAACGGTTTTTGCTCTAGTTTCACAACAGCACATTTTAGGAACAAGAGGAAGTGGTAATGCCATCATTAGATCATTATCTAGCTATTCAGTGTACATTTTAATACTGTAATAAGAATATCCAATGGAGATTGATGGGGTGTATTTTAATGCAGTGTCTATTAGCCTCTGAAAAGATTTCACCATTAGAAAATTGTGACATAAGTGTGAGAATATGGCACATTTTAACATCAATATGATCCCACAGGGAAAGGTATTCTAATTCTGGAATCAAAAGTTATACACAAGGGATATCACCTGTTCTAAGGGGATGAACACTAAGGGGATGAACACTCACCCTAGAAATACTGGAGAATTGTGCCCTAATCATGAGGAGAGTATTACCTGGAGCAGACTTACTTTTCAAGAGGGAAGAAGGCCTGACTAGAGTTCTTTTAAAAAATCATGGGTGCCTTTTCTGACTCAGCATTTTAGGTATACTTTAAAGCAATCATGAACATTCCCCAAGTGCAATCAGGAAAGTCCACTAGAATCATTGTCATGCTACGTTCCTACAATGTGATGGAACTGGGTAGATGATGCCACTAGGTGCCATTCAGATGAATAGAACATCTTTTATATATGTAAACACACATGATATTTGACTGTTTGTGGAAGATATAGTATTTTCAGTGTAAAGAGTGCAGCGGATGAAAGATTGATACATCAGAATGAGAATAGGCTATGATAGTTGTCTTGTGCAAGTTATATCCCATGTTGATTGATTGATAGATTGATTGATTCATTGATATTTTATTTCTATTGCGCTCATACACAAGTGTTTCAGAGCGCAACAAGGCAAGGGAGGGGAACAGGGGAGAACAAAACAGCGATCTTACTATAGCTGAGGGAGCTCACATTTAAATATGAACAAACATGTTTTTGGTGAGCTGTGAGCAGTATGTAAAACAGAGAACACTTACCATTGTAACCTTTTTGAAGTGATCATAAACTTGTACCCTAAATGGTTTCACAGATAAAGTCAACTTGGGCTGTGGTTTTAAGGAGGCACAACCATAGCCTAATGAAGTATTACTTGATAAGGTGTGATCTGTCAAAGCCATTACTAATAAAAACAGATTGGAGAATGTGAAGGAGTGAAGCTGTCACTCTCACTCCAATAGAAAATGATGTTAATGTATATTTATTCAACCCTAACTTTTACCCACACACAGTATGATCTGGTTTGCAAAGTAATGTAGGAGGGGTACTCATCATTGTATTAGGAAAACATACAAACTTGTTCCTAAACTGGATGGGTGAACCAAGATCTGCTGCATTCTAAACAGATAGCATTGTTTTTTTAACCAAAACTTGAAGAGTTAGATACAGCCCAGTATAGTGTGCAGGCAAACTGTATGCACATGTTAGAAACTCACCACCCATTTTTACACAGGGTGGTGAATTATTATAACATTGGTACATAAATTCAATTTATATATGCAACCTTTCTCTGTTACAATAACATGTGTCTCATACTGGTGAAAATAAAATGTGCCAGATTTGCCATTAATTGGATAAGGTTGATTTTGTGTAAATGTTAACTGAAGTGGGTTTTTTATGAACTGGCTGATAAGTGACATTATGGTCATAGAGGGAAGTGTTGCGTAGAGGAGACTTGCATTTTTTTTTTTATTAAGCTTGTTAGACATATTATTAATAGTTCTGATGTGTGACAGAATGCATGTTTTATATTTAGTGAGATTGCCACAGGTGGTCCACATTTAACTCAGTAAATAAGCCTATGCAATGTAAATGCAATATCTTGTGGTGACTTTCCCTGTAAACATGAAGGGGACTTACTTTGACTATATTTTATTTGAAATAAATGTGAGTTTTAATCAGACTTCTTGCATTTTGTCCCTCAAATTTTGGTTAGACTATATACCGGGATGTCTTTGATTAGGGGTTGCCACTTAATGAAATCAACAACATAGAGACTATTAATTCTACACCCAGAAGATAGAACCGCAAACATATTGCTGTCCAATAGTAAGACTGTCAGTTGTTCAGGACAAGGAGTTTCGCTTGCACTAAAGGACAGAGTACCAACGTTCGCCATAGCTGCACTTCAGGTAAACAGCTATTCTCTGCCACAACACCTTCCACAGCCCCGGGTGGTCACTTAGACTGCCTTTGGTGTGTAGGTTAGGCCCTGGCATGGAGGGTGTAAATCCTGAGAACATATATGAATCAATCACCTCTGTATCCATTGCCAATCCTTTTTATCACACACACCAGTTATTACCCTTACCACCTCTTAAGTCTACAAGTTTCACACACATTTCTAAAATTCTGATCTAAAGAGCCAGAAGAATCCAATATTTCACTTAAATGAATCATTGTGAATCAAGTTCAAATATAAGAAAAATGTATTCAATTGAGAATTGAAAAATAGAGGGTGGCCTGGTGGACCTTCTTTCTCACCGACCGACCCTCTCAGGTCCAGCAGGGGTCTTTCCTCTATTCTATCTCTCTCTCTACTTGTGGTGTTCTCCAGGGGTTTAACCTCTCTCCCTGGCTCTTCAACCACTACCTGACATCTCTTGCCCACTGCATTGCTACTTTATGCTCCAATTTCCAATGTTATGTGGATGACACTCAGCTCTCCTGCAGGCTCCCCTCAGCCACCTTTGATTCTTCTCTCATACCAGACTGTCTGGCCGCAATTCAGGAATTTATGCCGCCAATGATCTCTGTCTTAATGCCAGCAAGACTGAGATCCTCCTCATTGGGACACCCTCTCCCTCCTTTCCTCTCTCTCTCTGGCCACCCGCTCTGGGCTCTCTTCCTGCTCCTTCCTTTGAGGCTAAGAAACTTGGTGTCATCTTTGACTTCCCCCTCTCCTTCTCTCCTCATATCTCTGACATCTCTAAGAAGTCAAACTATCAGCTGCATCTCCTCAGAGGTATTCTTCCTTATCTCAAATTCCCCCAGAATGTCACTGTATCCGGAGCTGTGGTCCTCTCTCAGCTGGATTTTTGCAACAGCCTCTTTCTAAATCTTCCTGCCTCTACTCTTCAACCTTTGCAACTATCCAGAACAGGACTGCAAGACTTGTCCTTTGGCTCAATCCTAGAAATCGTATCTATCCTGCTCTGAAATCTCTTCACTAGCCGGTGGCTGCAAGGATCAACTTCAAGGTCTGCTGCATTGTCCACAAGGCTTTCATGTGCCTGGGGCCGCTATACCTCCAACTTTATCTTCCAAAACATCTTCCTTCTCGAGATCTCCACTCATGCACCTCCAACTCACTTATGGTAAGACGCTTCTCCAAACAGAGAGTTGGGGGCAGATCTATCTCCTCGGCTGGGGCCTCCCTCTGGAAAAGCCTTCCTGCCTCTCTCAAACTTGAGCAGAACCACTTGCAGTACCCAAAGCAAGTCAACACCTTCCATTTCGCTTCCGATTTCTCTCTTCCTCTCTCCTGCTGATGCACCTCACTTCTATGCGCACTGGTCACCTGGTCACCTGGTCACCCTCTGAACTCGGGCCCAGGCTCCTGCATGGTCAGTTGCCCTTGCACTGCCTCCGGGCTGCCTAGCACTTAAGGGTCTGTATCCGAAACCCCTCAGTCCCTTCTCTCTGCACTTATGAGCCACCCGCTGTCTGCACTTGTGAGTTAACTGCACTTCCCCCTTCAACCTCACCCCTGGCACTTCTCCCCTTCCCTCATACC